>NC_053022.1:279966678-280071671 GCF_003073215.2 Triticum urartu
AGAAGACATCGCAACTGATGCACGCAGACAGGAGAAGTTCCGTGATGGCCTTCAAGCTGACATCAAGCTCGCACTTCTAGTGCACGACTTTGCTGATTTCGCCACTCTGGTGAACAAAGCCATCAACGTCGAAACTGGTCTGCAGGAATACCAGAGCTCTCACAAGCGCAGCCGTGACACGGGCTCATCTTCGGGCCCGTCCTCGCAGAAGCGCAAGATATGGATCCCCAACAGCATGTACCAGCCGGATGCACCTGCCCCAAGGCAGTCCTATGCTGCACCTCGTCTGCCTGCTCCTCCAACTAGGCAGACAAGACTTCCAGCTCCACCACCACAAGCTCCTGTACTCACGGTTGCTTTCTCCTTCTTTTCCCTCTATCCCTTCTACCTGGTTGTCGCAACCAGATGTTGGAGCCCAGGAGCCAGACGCCACCGTCGACGACGACCCCTACACCGGAGGTGCCTACTACTACGTGATGCCCGCTGACGACGACCAGGAGTAGTTAGGAGGATCCCAGGCAGGAGGCCTGCGCCTCTTTCGATCCGTATCCCAGTTTGTGCTAGCCTTCTTAAGGCAACCTTGTTTAACTTATGTCTGTACTCAGATATTGTTGCTTCCGCTGACTCGTCTATGATCGAGCTCTTGTATTCGAGCCCCCGAGGCCCCTGGCTTGTAATATGATGCTTGTATGACTTTTTTTTATTTGTAGAGTTGTGTTGTGATATCTTCCCGTGAGTCCCTGATCTTGATCGTACACGTTTGCGTGTATGATTAGTGTACGATTGAATCGGGGGCGTCACAAGTTGGTATCAGAGCCGACTGCCTGTAGGAACTCCCCTTCCACATTCCTTGGCCGAAGTCGAGTCTAGACATTGTAAAAACTTTTACTAACTTGGTTGTGTGCCTTACGGGCCCACGTCGCCATCGGGTGGTACTAGGATCCTTTACTCCTCGACCTTTACTCTGGGACTCTGAACTCTCTCCTACTCGGGTTAAACGATTTTACTAACTCTGACACTAGGGTCCCGTTACGACATTCACCCCAAAGTTGGATAAGCCCTAGTTGTTCTTTAGAGTAGTACTTGAACATTATCCACATTGTCATTTGACTCCTGTGAAAACATCTTTGTTTTCAGATGGAACCCACGGGGCAGGTCGTGCGCCACACGACGGCCATTGGTGCCTCAGGATCACCTGCTGTGTTGGTTGAGATGATGACCTATCTGGGTTATCGCTGGCACCCTGAGTACACCGTCTATGAGGAGTATCAGGACTTCAACCAGGAGCAGTACCGTGCCATCGTCCACCTCTACTCTCGGGAGTATGACTCCACTACCGTGCTGCACACTGCTCATGGTGTTGGAGTGACTATCGATATGGCGGTCCACGATGCTGCTTATGCTGCTCTGACACGTCTCCGTGGAGAGTATCAGGAGTTGGATACCTCCCCCTTCAGGCACATTGCTATCGCATCCGATGTTGGTGCGGAGGGATACTACGCTGCTGCCTACTCCACTGTCACCCGAGAGCCCTTCTACCATCAGAACCTGGTTCTGCATGCTGATGGGCTGGATCGAGCTAACCGAGCTCTTCGCCACGAGTTGTACACCACTCGTCAGCACCTCTACCGTGCTCTGACGATGTTGCACCCCTTCGTCGGATCTGGGGAGCTGTCGCGTTCTGCTATCTACCCAGCCAGGACCGTGATGCCCCAGGGTGTCGGTTGGCCCGAGGTGGGAGGCTACTCTCCCGCACTTGGTCCTCTTCTGCCACTTGAGCGTCAGGTTCTGCACCAGAGTACCCGCGGACCCCAGGTTGCCGACGTGGTGTACCCGATGCCACACTACCAGCTTTCAGGCTACAGCTACCTCCGCAGTACCGCGTGGGACTGATGTAGACTTGCTTGTTAGTGTTAGATGCATTCGCCGCGAGCCTGCGTGCCGCCTGTGATGTCTTAGTCTATGTACCAGACTCTGTGTAACGAACTCCATGCATGATCTCTTTTGTAAGATATGCCGACTACTATGTAGTATCTATCGTGCTGCTTTCGTTGTGCATGTTTCATCATGAATGATTCTCGTCTTTGCACATTTCTCAATACTGAACTACCCCTGTTATATATTAGCAGGATGGTTAGACCAGGTGGTCGTGGTCGTGGTGGCAACGCCCCACCACCGCCTGAGTACATGGCTGGGATGATGCAACAGTTTGAACTAAATCGTCAGTTCATGGAGAATATTATGGCTCAGTTTCCTCGCCCCAATATGAACCAGCAGCCAACCCAAGTGACCCTGCAGGATTTCATGCGCCTGAACCCAACTGTGTACCGCAGCTCAACTCAGCCTCTGGATGCTGATGACTGGCTCCGTGACATCACCTATGAGATGGAGTCTGCTGATGTAGCCCCTGCCAGCTATGTCACCTTTGCTTCCTTCTTCCTGAAAGGACCCGCAGCTCAATGGTGGGATAGCCACAGGCGTACTCTGCCAGCTGGAACAATCATCACCTGGCCAGACTTCCAAGCTGCCTTCCGTGCTCGCTTCATTCCTCAGGGAGTTATGGACCGGAAGAAGCGTGAGTTCCGCAACCTCACCCAAGGCAATAAAACTGTGGAAGCTTACCAGCGGGAGTTTCTCGACTTGTCCCGCTATGCTGAAGAAGACATCGCAACTGATGCACGCAGACAGGAGAAGTTCCGTGATGGCCTTCAAGCTGACATCAAGCTCGCACTTCTAGTGCACGACTTTGCTGATTTCGCCACTCTGGTGAACAAAGCCATCAACGTCGAAACTGGTCTGCAGGAATACCAGAGCTCTCACAAGCGCAGCCGTGACACGGGCTCATCTTCGGGCCCGTCCTCGCAGAAGCGCAAGATATGGATCCCCAACAGCATGTACCAGCCGGATGCACCTGCCCCAAGGCAGTCCTATGCTGCACCTCGTCTGCCTGCTCCTCCAACTAGGCAGACAAGACTTCCAGCTCCACCACCACAAGCTCCTGTTCCCACTCCCAATAATGGCCTCTGCTACAAGTGTGGTCAGCCAGGTCACCGTGCTAGGGATTGCAATCAAAACCAGAATCAACTGGCCCTCCCAGCAACTGGCCGTGGAAGCAACCAGCCTCGCAACAACAGTGCCAAGTCTTATGGTCGTGTTCATGCCAACCATGTTGATCTCAATGAAGTTCTAGACCAGCCTGCTACCGTGATGGGTACACTCCTCGTAAACTCAGTACCTGCATCTGTTTTATTCGATTCAGGGGCATCGCATTCATTCATGTCAGAAGAGTTTGCATACAAGCATGATGTTAAATGTGAGGAGATGAACGCTTCGGTATTGGTAAAAACCCCCGTGGGACAATGTCAAACCTCACTGGTTGGCATAGATGTCCCCGTGGAAATCGAAGGGCTGGAATTCTATGCCTCTCCCATTATCCTGAAGTCGTCTAACATCGACCTCATTCTGGGAATGGATTGGTTGAAAGCGCATACTGCTTCTATAGTTTGCGCCACTAAGGTCGTCCATCTGCTACACCCTTCTGACGAAATAATAGCTTACCAAGCTCATCTAGTTCAGAACGCCGAGGCACGTCTTTATGCCTTGAATGCGTTGAACGCTGCACCACTCGAGGGCATTGAAAACATTCCCGTCGTTCGTGAATTCCAAGATGTCTTCCCAGAAGAACTTCCAGGGATTCCCCCTGCTAGAGCTGTCGAATTCATCATCGACTTGAAACCCGGCACCACCCCTATAGCCAAACGACCCTATAAGATGCCGCCGCATGAACTCATTGAGCTTAAGGAGGAAATCGACAAATCTCTTGTCAAAGGTTTCATTCGTCCTAGTTGCTCTCCTTGGGGAGCACCTTCTCTCTTTGTTAAGAAAAAGGATGGGACAAACCGATTAGTCCAAGACTACCGTCCTATAAACCAAGCTACCATTCAGAATAAATATCCTCTTCCTCGGATCAATGATCTTTATGATCAACTAGCTGGCTCATCAGTGTTCTCCAAACTCGACTTGAGGTTGGGTTACCACCAGATCCGTGTTCGTGAAGAGGACATCCCAAAAACTGCCTTCGTGACTCAGTATGGATCATACGAGTACACCGTCATGTCATTCGGTTTAACGAATGCTCCAGCCACCTTCTCTCGTCTGATGAATTATATATTCATGGATTACCTCGACAAGTTCGTCGTGGTTTATTTGGACGATATCCTTGTATTTTCCAAGAACAAGGAGGAACATGCTGAACATCTTCGTCTTGTGCTGGGAAAACTTCGAGAGCATCAACTGTATGCTAAGTATTCCAAGTGTGAATTCTGGCTCCCCGAAGTAACCTATCTTGGGCATGTCATCTCCAAGAATGGTATTGCCGTCAACCCTGAACGAGTTCAGGCTATTCTCGATTGGACTCCTCCGAAGAATGTGAAGCAAGTCCGAAGTTTCCTCGGTCTCGCCAGCTATTGTCGTCGATTCGTCGAGAACTTCTCCAAGATTGCCAGGCCCCTGACTAATCTGTTGCATAAGGGTGTCAAGTTTGACTGGACAGACAAGTGTCAGGAAAGTTTCCAGGCGCTCAAAGACAAGTTGACTTCTGCCCCCATACTTGCTCCACCTGATACTAAGAAGGACTTCGTCATTTACTGCG
Organism: Triticum urartu; assembly: GCF_003073215.2. NCBI lineage: Eukaryota > Viridiplantae > Streptophyta > Magnoliopsida > Poales > Poaceae > Triticum > Triticum urartu. The sequence continues at coordinate 279,971,330 of NC_053022.1, forward strand.
ACGCTTCCCGTCAAGGATTAGGCTGTGTCCTAATGCAGGAGCGCAGAGTGATTGCTTATGCCTCTCGTCAACTGCGCCCTCACGAAGAAAACTACCCAGTTCACGACCTCGAGCTTGCTGCTGTCATTCATGCACTGAAGCAGTGGCGACATTACCTTCTCGGTAATCGTTGCGAGATCTTCACCGACCATCAAAGTCTGAAGTATCTGTTTACTCAGCCAGATTTGAACCTACGCCAGCAAAGATGGATGGAAACTGTTGCAGACTTTGACGTGGATATATCATATACCCCCAGCAAGGCTAATGTAATGGTTGATGCCCTGAGCCGCAAGTCTTACTGCAACCACCTCCAGGTCCACAAAGTTCAGCCCTCGCTTGTCGAAGAATTTAGAGGGCTGAACCTCCATATTGTTCCCCCGGGATCACTCGCTCCCCCTCCCGAAGGTTTCCCCAAACAGAACCTCCATGTTGTTCCCAAGGGTTCTCTCAATACCCTGGTTGCGAAACCAGATCTTGTGGACACCATCAAATGGATACAGAAGTGTGACGATGAAGTCCTCAAGATTAAGCGCGACCTCAAAAGAGGAAAGCCCTCATTCTTCACGATCGCCGACGATGGCGCCTTGTATTTCAAAGGCCGCCTAGTGGTACCATGTTCGAAGAAAAACCTGGATAAGACTAAAGGGGTTATGCAAGAAGCCCATGATACGCCTCTGTCCATCCATCCTGGTAGTACAAAGATGTACCAGGATATTCGTCAAAGATTCTGGTGGTCTAATATGAAGCAGGACATTGCTCGTTATGTTGCTGAGTGTGACGTTTGTCGCCGAGTCAAAGCAGAGCATCAAAGGCCTGCTGGAACTCTGCAACCTATCTCTATTCCTGAATGGAAATGGGACCATGTTGAAATGGACTTCGTCACTGGATTTCCCAAATCGCAGAAAGGTAATGATGCTATTCTTGTCGTCATTGACCGGCTTTCCAAAGTTGCCCATTTCCTGGCGGTCAAAGAGACAATCACTGCTAGTCAGCTTGCTACTCTCTACATGGCTAGAATTGTTTCACTTCACGGTATCCCACTGGTTATCAGTTCAGACCGTGGCAGCTTATTCACTTCAAGGTTTTGGGCGAGTTTCCAAGAAGCTATGGGGACTCATCTGTCGTTCAGTACTGCGTTCCATCCCCAGTCGCAAGGACAGGTTGAACGTGTCAACCAAGTTCTCGAAGACATGCTTCGAGCTTGTGTAATCTCATTTGGCAAGAAATGGGAGGAATCTCTTCCATATGCCGAGTTCTCTTATAATAATAGCTATCAAGCTAGTCTAAAGATGTCCCCCTTCGAAGTGCTATATGGACGAAAGTGTCGAACCCCTCTGAACTGGTCAGAAACTGGGGAACGTCCACTCTTTGGTCCGGATATTATACAACAGGCCGAAGAACAAGTTCGCATTATTCGCGAGAATCTCAAGACTGCTCAGTCACGTCAGAAAAGTCAGTATGACCGTCATCACCAAGACATGGTCTATCAACCTGGCGAAAAGGCTTATCTTCGAGTTACACCAATGAAGGGTGCTCACCGCTTCGGGATCAAGGGAAAACTAGCTCCCCGCTATATTGGTCCTTTCACTATTCTCGAAAGGCGTGGTAAAGTGGCATATCAACTGGAGCTTCCGCCGAACCTTTCTCAGGTGCACGATGTGTTCCATGTGTCACAACTCCGACGCTGCTTCAAGGACCCAATTCGAGCAGTGGATCATGAAGTGCTTGAATTGCAACAAGACCTCTCCTATAAAGAGCATCCGGTCCGCATTCTCGACCAAGCTGAACGCCGCACACGTCAGAAGGCGATCAAATTCCTCAAAGTCCAGTGGTCGAATCACTCTGAAGACGAAGCCACTTGGGAACGCGAGGATCGCCTGCGTGATGAATACCCCGCGTTGTTTCCTTCTACCTCCTAAATCTCGGGACGAGATTTCTTGTAGTGGAGGAGTTTTGTAACGCCGGTAATTAAGCTACAGTGAACCTCTGCTAATGATGCCACGTCACCTCGATTACTGTTCCTAGTCTCGTGCTAGTTCGAAACTGATTCAAATTCAAATTCAAAATCAACCAAAGAATAAAAACTTTTCAAAATTTAAGACAAAATGTTCGGGGTGTGCAAATAAATTCCTAGGAATTTATGGTGTGGGATCCATGCCTTTGTAAAAGACCTAAATACTTAAAATGAATTAAAACAGAAAAGAAAATAAATAAAAAAAACTAAACTAACAAAAAAAAGGAGAAAGCCCCCCCCCCCTGCTGGACCGCGGCCCAGCTGGCCATCGGGCCAACCAGGCCGGCCCAGGTCGGCCCCCACGTCCTCTCCCTTATCCACTCCTCCCCCCCACTCCCCACCAACAGCCCCCACTCCCCCCCCCGAAATATCCCCCTCTCCCCCGATCTGGATCGGGAGGAGACCACCGCCGTCCCCCCCCCCGAACCACCCAACGTCGGCGCTCCGCCAGCCCCCACCCGCATCGCCGCCGTCGCCTCGCCCCGTCACCAACCCCGAGGTCGCCGGATCGATCCGCGCCGCCCCTCGCCGATTGGGCGCCGCCGCCCGAAGCCCGCGCAACCACCACCGACGCGTCGTCATCACCGGCGCCAGGCGCCGCCTCGCGTGCGCTGCCCCGCTGCCGAGCTCCGTCGCTGGATCCGCACCAGCTCGCCGCCCGTCCCCATCCTCCTCCTCGCCGGACTACCTCAAGCCTCGCTGCCCGATCCCCTGCTCTGAACGTGAGCACCTCCTCTTCAACCTCTCTCTTTCCCGTCGCCGGATCAGCCACGCTCGCGCTCTCCCACTCGCGCGCGGCCCTCCCCCTCGCCTTGCGGTCCCCGCACCACCGCGCCCGCTCGTCGCCGGCCCCGCAGTTGACCCGTCGTGCCATGCTGCCTCCGCCCGAGTGCTGCTCCCCCTGCTGCGGCCCCGTGCGCCTCCGCCGCGCCGGAGCCCCGACCGTGGCGCTGGCCACGCGCGTGCCATGACCTCGCCGGCTCTGCCTTCGCTCCCCTGGTAGCCCCGCCACCACCGGAGCCCCGCACCTCCGGTCACTTCTGCTGCTGCAACCCCCCCCCCCCCCATCGCTCCATCAGGCCGTCGTCGCCTGCTACTGCTGCTGCTGTTGCAGTAGCTGCTGCCATTGCCTGGCGCCGCCCCGACCGCCGTTGGCGCCGCGTGCCCGCACGAGTCCAGCCGGTCCACTGTTGGATTAGTGGGGATAACCCCCGGATTAGATTAAGTGCTAATGCCCCTTGTGGGTATGACTAGTGGGGCCCGCCCCCTGTTAGAAAAAAAAAGAATTTCAAAATAACTAAATATATTTAATAATTAATTAATTAATTTAATAGTTAATTAACTTAATTAATATTGCTTAGTTAACTAATTAACTACCTCACTAGTTCAATGAGTCAATGACAAGGAGGCCCCACCCTCCTGTTGACCAGTCAAAGTTTGACTGGTCAACTGGGTCCACTGGCCCACATGTCAGCCTTTGTGTACATTTTGTGTACACAGGACTGGGTACCCATAGCATTTTGTCTATTAATTTTGAAATACAAATAATTTGGGAAATTGATTAAATCTTTAAAAATTAATATAAAATAATCCGTAGCTCGGATGAAAAAGTTTTATACATGAAAGTTGCTCAGAACGACGAGACGAATCCGGATACGCAGTCCGTTCGTCCACCACACACCCCTAACCTATCGAACCCGCAACTTTTCCCCTCCGGCTCCTCTGCCCGAAAACACGAAACCCCGGGGATATTTTCCCGGATGTTTCCCCCCTTAACCGGTACCACCTCATACCACGTTAGGGCACGCCTAGCATCGTTACTTGTCATGTCATGCATCCATATGCATCTGTTTACATGGTATTCATTGTTTCTCCCCCCCTCTTCTCTCGCTAGACACCGGGACCGACGCCGCTACTACCCAGTACGACTACGGAGTTGACGATCCCTCTCTCTTGCCAGAGCAACCAGGCAAGCCCCCCCCCTTGATCACCAGATATCGCCTACTCTCCTCTATACTGCTTGCATTAGAGTAGTGTAACATGTTACTGCTTTCGTTAATCCTATACTGATGCATAGCCTGTCCTTGCTACTACTGTTGTTACCTTACCTGCAATCCTAATGCTTAGTATAGGATGCTAGTTTATCATCAGTGGCCCTACATCCTTGTCCGTCTGCCATGCTATACTATCGGGCCGTGATCACTCGGGAGGTGATCACGGGTATATACTATATACTTTATACATGATACATGTGGTGACTAAAGACGGGTCGGCTCGTAGGAGCACCCGCGAGTGGATCTTTGAGGCGGAGCGGCAGGGCAGGTTCCGACCACCTAGGAGAGAGGTGGGCCTGGCCCTGGTCGGCGTTCGTGGATACTTAACACGCTTAACGAGATCTGGGTATTTGATCTGAGTCTGGCCATTTGGTCTATACGCACTAACCATCTACGCGGGAGTAGTTATGGGTATCCCGGCGTCGTGGTATCAGCCGAAGCCTTCGTGACATCAGCGACTGAGTGGCGCGCGCCGGATTGGAACGTAAGCCTGCTCTTGTATTAAGGGGGCTAGTTCTGCTTCCGGCCGCGTACGCAACGTGCAGGTGTGCTAAGGGCGATGGGCCCAGACCCTTGGGCGCTTAGGTTTAGACCGGCGTGCTGACCTCTCTGTTGTGCCTAGGTGGGGCTGCGACGTGTTGATCTTCCGAGGCCGGGCATGACCCAGGAAAGTGTGTCCGGCCAAATGGGATCGAGCGTGTTGGGGTATGTGGTGCACCCCTGCAGGGAAGTTAATCTATTCGAATAGCCGTGATCTTCGGTAACAGGACGATTTGGAGTTGTACCTTGACCTTATGACAACTAGAACCGGATACTTAATAAAACACACCCTTCCAAGTGCCAGATACAACCGGTGGTCGCTCTCTCACAGGGCGACGAGGGGAGGATCATCGGTTAGGATTATGCTATGCGATGCTACTTGGAGGACTTCAGTCTACTCTCTTCTACATGCTGCAAGACGGAGGCTGCCAGAAGCGTAGTCTTCGATAGGACTAGCTATCCCCCTCTTATTCCAGCATTCTGCAGTCCAGTCCACATATGATACCCTTACTCCGTTTGATACCCATGCATATGTAGTGTAGCTTCTTGCTTGCGAGTACTTTGGATGAGTACTCACGGTTGCTTTCTCCTTCTTTTCCCTCTATCCCTTCTACCTGGTTGTCGCAACCAGATGTTGGAGCCCAGGAGCCAGACGCCACCGTCGACGACGACCCCTACACCGGAGGTGCCTACTACTACGTGATGCCCGCTGACGACGACCAGGAGTAGTTAGGAGGATCCCAGGCAGGAGGCCTGCGCCTCTTTCGATCCGTATCCCAGTTTGTGCTAGCCTTCTTAAGGCAACCTTGTTTAACTTATGTCTGTACTCAGATATTGTTGCTTCCGCTGACTCGTCTATGATCGAGCTCTTGTATTCGAGCCCCCGAGGCCCCTGGCTTGTAATATGATGCTTGTATGACTTTTTTTTATTTGTAGAGTTGTGTTGTGATATCTTCCCGTGAGTCCCTGATCTTGATCGTACACGTTTGCGTGTATGATTAGTGTACGATTGAATCGGGGGCGTCACAATGCCAAACCAGTTCGTGATCCTCAACGACGTCTGAATCCTAAAATGAAAGAAGTGGTAAGAAAAGAAATACTAAAGCTTCTGGAGGCAGGTGTAATCTATCCCGTTGCTGATAGTGAGTGCGTAAGTTCTGTCCATTGTGTCCCTAAGAAGGGAGGTATTACTGTTGTTCCTAATGATAAAGATGAATTGATTCCACAAAGAATTATCACAGGTTATAGGATGGTAATTGATTTCCGCAAATTAAATAAAGCTACTAATAAAGATCATTACCCCTTACCTTTTATTGATCAAATGCTAGAAAGATTATGCAAACGCACACACTATTGCTTTCTAGATGGTTATTATGGTTTCTCTCAAATACCTGTGTCGGCTAGAGATCAATCAAAGACTACTTTTACATGCCCTTTTGGTACTTTTGCTTATAGACGTATGCCTTTTGGTTTATGTAATGCACTTGCTACCTTTCAAAGATGCATGATGGCTATATTCTCTGACTTTTGTGAAAAGATTTGTGTGGTTTTCATGGATGACTTTTCCGTCTATGGTTCCTCTTTTGATGATTGCTTGAGCAATCTTGATCGAGTTTTGCAAAGATGTGAAGAAACTAATCTTGTCTTGAATTGGGAAAAGTGTCACTTTATGGTTAATGAAGGTATTGTCTTGGGGCACAAAGTTTCTGAAAGAGGTATTGAAGTTGATAAAGCCAAGGTTGATGCTATTGAAAAGATGCCATGTCCCAAGGACATCAAAGGGATAAGAAGTTTCCTTGGTCATCCCGGTTTTTATAGGAGGTTCATTAAGGACTTCTCAAAAATCTCTCGGCCTCTGACTAATTTATTGCAAAAGGATATACCATTTGTCTTTGATGATGATTGTGTAGAAGCATTTGAAATACTTAAGAAAGCATTAGTCTATACACCTATTGTTCAGCCACCTGATTGGAATTTACCCTTTGAAATTATGTGTGATGCTAGTGACTATGCTGTAGGTGCTGTTCTAGGGCAAAGAGTTGATAAGAAATTAAATGTTATTCATTATGCTAGTAAGAGTCTAGACAATGCTCAAAGAAATTATGCTACTACTGAAAAAGAGCTTTTAGCAGTTGTATTTGCTTGTGATAAGTTTAGACCTTATATTGTTGATTCTACAGTGACTATTCACACTGATCATGCTGCTGTTAAATACCTTATGGAAAAGAAAGATGCTAAACCTAGACTTATTAGATGGGTTCTCTTGCTACAAGAATTTGATTTGCATATTGTTGATAGAAAGGGAGCAGAGAACCCCGTTGCAGACAACTTGTCTAGGTTAGAAAATATTCTTGATGACCCACTACGTATTAATGATGACTTTCCTGATGAACAATTAAATGTTATAAGTACTTCTCGTAGTACTCCATGGTATGCTGATTATGCTAATTATATTGCTGCTAAGTTTATACCACCTAGCTTCACATACCAGCAAAAGAAAAAGTTCTTCTATGACTTGAGACATTACTTTTGGGATGACCCACATCTTTATAAAGAAGGAGTAGATGGTGTTATTAGACGTTGTGTACCTGAGCATGAACAGGAAAAGATCCTACGCAAGTGTCACTTCGAGTCCTATGGAGGACACCACGCTGGAGATAGAACTGCACATAAGGTATTGCAATCTGGTTTTTATTGGCCCACTCTCTTCAAGGATGCCCGTAAGTTTGCCTTGTCTTGTGATGAACGTCAAAGAATTGGTAATATTAGTAGACGTCAAGAAATGCCTATGACTTATTCACTTGTTATTGAACCGTTTGATGTTTGGGGCTTTGATTATATGGGACCTTTTCCTGCCTCTAATGGATACACACATATTCTAGTTGTTGTTGATTACGTTACTAAGTGGGTAGAAGCTATTCCAACTAGTAGTGCTGATCATAACACTTCTATTAAAATGCTTAAGGAAGTTATTTTTCCGAGGTTTGGAGTCCCTAGATATTTAATGACTGATGGTGGTTCACATTTTATTCATGGTGCCTTCCGTAAAATGCTTATAAATATGATGTTAATATAGAATTGCATCCCCTTATCACCCACAGTCTAGTGGTCAAGTAGAGTTGAGCAATAGAGAGCTCAAATTAATTTTGCAAAAGACGGTTAATAGGTCTAGAAAGAATTGATCTAAGAAACTTGATGATGCATTATGGGCATATAGAACTGCATATAAAAATCCTATGGGTATGTCTCCGTATAAAATGGTCTATGGAAAAGCATGTCACTTACCTCTCGAACTAGAACATAAGGCATATTGGGCTATTAAAGAGCTTAACTATGATTTCAAACTTGCCGGTGAGAAGAGGTTATTTGATATTAGCTCACTTGATGAATGGAGAACCCAAGCTTATGAAAATGCCAAGTTGTTTAAAGAAAAGGTTAAAAGATGGCATGACAAAAGGATACAAAAGCGTGAGTTTAATGTAGGTGACTATGTATTGCTATACAACTCTCGTTTAAGATTTTTTCCAGGAAAACTTCTCTCTAAATGGGAAGGCCCCTACATTATCGAGGAGGTCTATCATTCCAGTGCCATAAAAATCAACAACTTCGAGGGCACAAATCCAAAGGTGGTAAACGGTCAAAGAATTAAACATTATATCTCAGGTAATCCCATAAATGTTGAAACCAATATTATTGAAACCGTAACCCTGGAGGAATACATAAGGGACACTTTCCGGAACGTTTCAGACTCTGAAAAGGAATAGGTATGTGGTACGGTAAGTAAACCGACTCCAAAACAATTTTTAAGGCAATATTTCTTCGTTTTGGAATATTTAGAAAATAGAAAAATAAGTAGCAGTCCGGGAAGGACACGAGGGCCCCACGAGGGTGGTGGGCGCGCCCTACCCCCTGGGCGCGCCCCCCTACCTCATGAGCACCTTGTGTGCCTTCCAGGCTCCGTTTTCTTGCACGTTACGTATTTCGGTCGGTAAAAATTCATTATATAACCTCCCGAAGGTTTTGACTCCCGTATCACGCAAACCTCCTCTGTTCTTGTTTCGAGCTGTTTTTCTGACAGATCTAGGTTATCATGACGGCCCCAAGTGCCTCCAAGGACAAGTTCTTCGAGAAGGTCATCAACCCTTACCTCGCGGAGGTGCTGCGACACCCTCAAACCATTGAGTTGCGTGATGGGTTGCTGCACATCCGCGATGAAGAGGGAAGAAAGGGGACCAGAAGCATGGAGACGAGGCTCGAAGCAGTGGAGCAACAAGTTTTCAAGTGCCAAAGGATGGTTGAGCGTGGAATTAACGCTAGCCACATGATGCTCGCGGAGTTCACCAACAACTACGAGCCAGATGCCAAGAACACCGAGGAGGCCATCTTCAAGCTACATGAGAAGATCGAGAACCTCCAAGCCCAAGTCTATGACCTTCAAAACCAAAACTGTGAGTATGAATATAGATTCAAAAGAATGAGTTTGGCTACGGATTTGAGGATTCCGGAGACTCGATCATCTTTCTATGATGGTGAACCTATGCCCTGGAAGATGTATGACAAGCCCGCATCATCAACAACACCTCCACCGTCTCCTCCAACAAAGAAGAATTGAGTATCTTGGTATGGGCACTTCCCTTGGCAACTGCCAAGCTTGGGGGAGGTGCCCCGGTATCGTATCACAATCACAACTCCTATCTTTACCGTTTTTCTTAGTTCGATCTTATTAGTAGTATCTTGATCTAGTAGAATAAAGTTTATGGCATGATCTAGTTTTGAGCTTTGCTTTATGATCTCTCTATGTAATCGAGTCCGTGAGCTATATATAATAAAGATTAGTGTTGAGTCAAGGGCTTGATTATTTTTCCATGATCCTGGGTGAATAAAAGAAAAGAGAAAAAGAATAAGAAGAAACAAAAAGTTCACATTGATCTTATTAAGAGTAATGACTTCACATAGAAAGAGTATGATGATTAAAAGTTGTTGGGAGTTGGCAGACATAGCTTTGGTCATTGTTGCAATTAATAGGAAGTAATAAGGAAAGAGAGGTTTTCACATATAGATATATTATCATTGACATCTTTTATGATTTGGAGCACTCATTAAAATATGACATGCTAAAGAGTTGATGTTGGACAAGGAAGACAACATAATGAGTTATGTCTTTCTTATATCTGAGGTAAAGTATGTTGCCATGGTTCCTCTAACTTGTTGAGATTGCCTTTCCCCCTCATGCTAGCCAAATTCTCAGCACCAAGTAGAAATACTACTTATGCTTCCAAAATCCCTAAACCAGTTTTGCCATGAGAGTCCACCATATCTACCTATGGATTGAGTAAGATCCTTCAAGTAAGTTGTCATCGGTGCAAAGCAATAAAAATTGCTCTAAATATGTATGATTGATTGGTGTGGGAGAAATAAGCTTTATACCATCTTGTGATGTGGAAGTAATAAAAGTGATGGACTGCATAATAAAGGTTCATATCACAAGGGGCAATATAAAGTGACGCTCTTTCGCATTGAGATTTTATGCATCCAACCATAAAAGCACATGGCAACCTCTGCTTCCCTCTGCGAAGGGCCTATCTTTTATTATTATCTTCTGCCTTATGCAAGAGTCACGGTGATCTTCACCTTTCCTTTTTCATCTTATCCTTTGGCAAGCTTAGCATGTTGGAAAGAACATGATATATATATATATATATATATATATATCTAATTGGATGTAGGGGAGCATGAACCATTATTGTTGACATTACCCTTGAGGTAAAAGGTTATGGGGCAAAACTATAAGCCCCTATCTTTCTCTGTGTCCGATTAAAACTCCGTAACCACAAGTATTGCGTGAGTGTTAGCAACTATGGGGGACTAAATGATAGTTGAGTATGTGGACTTGCTTTTTAGCTCTGACATAGACTCTTTCCGATGTTATGATAAATTGCAATTGCTTCAATGACTGAGATTATAGTTTGTCGGAGCCCAATAAGGTTTATGATTTATACTTTTGCATTGTGAATAGATCATCACTTGAACATAAGTAATCGTATGACAAAATCTATATAAGTTGTTGTTATGAGAATAATCATGATGCCTTCATGTCCGTATTTTATTTTTATCGACGCCTTTACCTCTACACATGAGGACATATTTATTGTTATCGGCTTTTCGCTTAAGGACAAGCGAGGTCTAAGCTTGGGGGACTTGATACGTCCATTTTGCATCATGCTTTTATCGATATTTATTGCATTATGGACTGTTATTTCACTTTATGTCACAATGCTTATGGCTATTCTCTCTTATTTTACAAGGTTTACATAAAGAGGGAGAATGCCGGCAGCTGGAATTCTGGGCTGGAAAAGGAGCAAATATTAGAGACCTATTCTGCGCAACTCCAAAAGTCCTGAAACTCCACAGAACGTCTTAAAATAAATAAAGAAAAATCCTCGCAAAAGATGAAGGCCAAGGGGCCCACACCCTTCTCACGAGGGTGGAGGGCGCCCCCCCTAGGGCGTGCCCCCCTACCTCATGGGCCCCCCGGTGGCTCTCCGACGTCCATCTTCTCCTATATGAAGTCTTTCGATGAGAAAAAAATAAAGAGGAACTTTTCAGGACGAGACTCCGCCGCCACGAGGCGGAACCTTGGCGGCTCCAATCTAGAGCTCCGGCAGAGCTGTTCTGCCAGGGAAACTTCCCTCCCGGAGGGGGAAATCATCACCATCGTCATCACCAACGCTCCTCTCATTGAGAGAGGGCAATCTCCATCGACATCTTCACCAGCACCATCTCATCTCCAAACCCTAGTTCATCTCTTGTATCCAATTCTTGTCTCAAAGTCCGGGATTGGTGCTAGTAGGTTGCTAGTAGTGTTGATTACTCCTTGTAGATGATGCTAGTTGGTTTAATTGGTGGAAGATCATATGTTCATCCTATATGCATATTATTACCCCTCTGATTATGAACATGAATATGCTTTGTGAGTAATTACGTTCGTTCCTGAGGACAAGGGAGAAGTCTTGCTATGAGTAGTCATGTGAATTTGGTATTCGTTTGATATTTTGATAAGATGTATGTTGTCTAGCCTCTAGTGGTGTTATGTGAACGTCGACTACATAACACTTCACCATTATTTGGGCCTAGAGGAAGGCATTGGGAAGTAATAAGTAGATGATGGGTTGCTAGAGTGACAGAAGCTTAAACCCTAGTTTATGTGTTGCTTCGTAAGGGGCTGATTTGGATCCACATGTTTCATGCTATGGTTAGGTTTACCTTAATACTTTTGTTGTAGTTGCGGATGCTTGCAATAGAGGTTAATCATAAGTGGGATGCTTGTTCAAGTAAGAACAGCACCCAAGCACCGGTCCACCCACATATCAAATTATCAAAGTATCGAACGCGAATCATATGAACGTGATGAAAACTAGCTTGACGATATTCCCATGTGTCCTCGGGAGCGCTTTTCCTATTATAAGAGTTTGTTCTGGCTTGTCCTTTGCTACAGAAGGATTGGGCCACCTTGCTGCACTTTATTTACTTTTGTTACTTGTTGCTCGTTACAATTTATCCTATCACAAAACTATGTGTTACCACTTATTTCAGTACTTGCAGAGAATACCTTGCTGAAAACCGCTTATCATTTCCTTCTGCTCCTCGTTGGGTTCGACACTCTTACTTATCGAAAGGACTACAATAGATCCCCTATACTTGTGGGTCATCAGCTAGCGAGATACCATCTTGTTATATCATCTTATGATTGTTTTGAGGAAGTGTTGTCATCCGAGATTTATTATTATGGCTTGCTAGTTGATTATGCTATTGATATGAGTAATTATGAGACCTGAGAATTATTGCAAATGTGGTTAGTTATAATCTTTGCTGAAAACTTGAATGCCAAGCTTGACATATTTACAACAACAAGAGCAAACAGAGTTTGTAAAAGCTTTTCTTTATTTCTTTCAGTTTGGCAACTGAATTGCTTGAGGACAAGCAAGGGTTTAAGCTTGGGGAGTTGATACGTCTTCGTCGTATCTACTTTTCCAAACACTTTTGCCCTTGTTTTGGACTCTAACTTGTATGATTTGAATGGAACTAACCCGGACTGACGCTGTTTTCAGCATAATTGCCATGATGTTGTTTTATGTGCAGAAAACAAAAGTTCTCAGAATGACCTGAAACTCCACGTAATACCTTACAATAAATAATAAAAAATCCTCGCCAAAGATGAAGACCAGGGGGGCCACACCTTGCTCACGAGGGTGGGGGTGCCCCCCTAGGCACGCCCCCTACCTCGTGGGCCCCCTGGAGACCTCCCAACTCCAACTCCAACTCTATATATCTGCTTTCGGGGAGAAAAAATAAGGGAAACGAAATCATCACTTTTTACGATACGGAGCCGCCGCCAAGCCCTAAAACCTCTCGGGAGGGCTGATCTGGAGTCCGTTCGGGGCTTCGGAGAGGGGAATCCGTCGCCGTCGTCATCATCAACCATCCTCCATCACCAATTTCATGATGCTCACCGCCATGCGTGAGTAATTCCATCATAGGCTTGCTGGACGGTGATGGGTTGGATGAGATTTATCATGTAATCGAGTTAGTTTTGTTAGGGTTTGATCCCTAGTATCCACTATGTTCTGAGATTGATGTTGCTATGACTTTGCTATGCTTAATGCTTGTCACTAGGGCCCGAGTGCCATGATTTCAGATCTGAACCTATTATGTTTTCATCAATATATGAGGGTTCTTGATCCTATCTTGCAAGTCTATAGTCACCTATTATGTGTTATGATCCAGTAACCCCGAAGTGACAATAATCGGGATACTTACCGTGATGACCGTAGTTTGAGGAGTTCATGTATTCACTATGTGCTAATGCTTTGTTCCAGAACTCTATTAAGAGGAGGCCTTAATATCCCTTAGTTTCCATTAGGACCCCGCTGCCACGGGAGGGTAGGACAAAAGATGTCATGCAAGTTCTTTTCCATAAGCACGTATGACTACATTCGGAATACATGCCTACATTACATTGTTGAATTGGAGCTAGTTATGTGTCACCCTATGTGATGACTGTTACATGATGAACCGCATCCGGCATAATAATCCATGATTGATCCGATGCCTACGAGCTTTCCATATACTGGTTTACGCTTATTTACTTTCCTGTTGCTATTGTTACAATCACTACAAAATACCAAAAATATTACCTTGCTTTCATTATCTTTTGTTACCGTTACCACCACTATCATATTACTTTGCTACTAAACACTTTGCTGTAGATACTAAGTTTCCAGGTGTGGTTGAATTGACAACCCAGCTGCTAATACTTGAGAATATTCTTTGGCTCCCCTTGTGTTAAATCAATAAATTTGGGTTGAATACTCTACCCTTGAAAGCTGTTGCGATCCCCTATACTTGTGGGTTATCATGGTTCGGGGCCCGTGGCCGGGGACGAATCCAAGGGTCCGGCAACACAGGTCTCGTAGGAGGTGAAGTCAGTATTCGGCTCTGTCGCCGCTGAGTGTGCGGCCTCCGTGGTGGGGTCCATCCACCCGTCCTCGGACGGCGCGATCTGCTCCGGATCAAGGGCCCGAGTTGCCATAGGTGTGATCTCCCGAACACTGTCCAGCGGCAGAGCTAAGTCATGCTCATCGTGATTGTGTGGCGCACCTGACACGGGCTCGAATCCGTCGAAGATCAAGTCTCCGCGGATGTCGGCAGTATAATTTAAGTTTCCAAACCTGACCTGACGGCCAGGGGCGTAGCTCTCGATCTGCTCTAGATGGCCAAGCGAGTTGGCCCGTAGTGCGAAGCCATCGAATACGAGATCTATCCGGGGAGAAAAACATCACCCTGGATCGCATCGTTGCCGATGATCGAAGGAGCCATCAAGCCTTATGGTGACGACACAGTGGAACTCTCAATGAAAGCACCAATGTCGGTGTCAAAACCGGCGGATCTCGGGTAGGGGGTCCCGAACTGTGCGTCTAAGGCGGATGGTAACAAGAGGCGGGGGACACAATGTTTACCCAGGTTCGGGCCCTCTCGATGGAGGTAATACCCTACTTCATGCTTGATTGATCTTGATGATATGAGTATTACAAGAGTTGATCTACCACGAGATCGTAGAGGCTAACCCTAGAAGCTAGCCTATGATTATGATTGTTCTCTGTCCTACGGACTAAACCTTCCGGTTTATATACACACCGGAGGGGGCTAGGGTTACATAGAGTCGGTTACAAGGTAGGAGATCTACGTATCCGAATTGCCAAGCTTGCCTTCCACGCAAAGGAGAGTCCCACCCGGACACGGGACGAAGTCTTGAATCTTGTATCTTCATAGTCCAACAGTCCGTCCAAAGGATATAGTCCGGCTGTCCGAGGACCCCCAAATCCAGGACTCCCTCGCCCATATTACCTTGTCTTCTCCTGTTTATTGAACGCTTGCAGATTCCAGCTTAGTCCAATGCACGTGCACTATTATCATTATTCACATCGTTTGGTCGTGCAAGTGAAAGGCAATTATGACGATATATGATGGGCTGATTGAGATGAGAGAAGCTGGTATGAACTCGACCTCTCTTGTTTTTGTAAATATGATTAGTTCATTGTTCCTGATTCAGCCTATTGTGAATAAACATGTTTGCAATGACAATTAGAGATCATAGTTTCTTATGCCATGCTTAATTAGCTAGGAGCTTATAATTGTTTACCTTGCGTGCCAACATGCTATTAAAATGGTTGTGATGTGGTATGATAGGGTGGTATCCTCTTTTGAATGATTTAAGTGACTTGACTTGGCACATCTTCACACATGCAGTTGAAACAAAATCAACATAGCCTTCACGATATTTATGTTCATGGTGGATTATATCCTACTCATGCTTGCACTCAATGTTCATTGACTTTAATGCATGTTCATGGCTATTGTCGCTCTCTAGTTGGTCGCTTCCCAGTCTTTTGCTAGCCTTCACTTGTACTAAGTGGGAATACTGCTTGTGCATCTAATCCCTTAAACCCCAAAGTTATGCCATATGAGTCCACCATACCTACCTATATAGTGTATCTACCTGCACTTCTAAGTAAATTTGTATGTGCCAAACTCTAAACCTTCAAATAAACATTCTGTTTTGTATGCTTGAATAGCTCATGTGTCAACTAGGGCTGTCCCTATCTTCCATGTTAGGCGGGTTATTCTCAAGAGGAGTGGACTCCGCTCCTCGCTCACGAGAAAATGGATGGTCACCGGGATGCCCAGTCCCATGCTTTATGCAAATCAAATCAAAATAATTACAAACAAAACTCCCCCTGGGACTGTTGTTAGTTGGAGGCACTCGTTGTTTCGAGCAAGCCATGGATTGATGCTTGTTGGTGGAGGGGGAGTATAAACTTTACCATTCTGTTTGGGAACCGCCTATAATGTGTGTAGCATGGAAGATATCGCCATCTCTTGGTTGTTATGTTGACAATGAAAGTATACCGCTCAAAATATTATTCATCTCTATTTTAAAATCGAGCTCTGGCACCTCTACAAATCTCTGCTTCCCTCTGCGAAGGGCCTATCTATTTACTTTTATGTTGAGTCATCACCCTCTTATTAAAAAGCACCCGCTGGAGAGCACCTCTGTCATTTGCATTCATTACTGAGTAGTTTACATTGAGTATGACTTGACTGGATCTCTTTTATCATGAATTACAATGTCTGGTCAGTCCTTGATCTTTAAAGGTGCTCTACATTTATGTTTTGCGGTCTCAGAAAGGGCTAGCGAGATACCATCTTGTTATATCATATTATGATTGTTTTGAGAAAGTGTTGTGATACGAGATTTATTATTATTGCTCGCTAGATGATTATGCCATTGATATGAGTAAACATGAGACCTAAGTGTTATTGTGAATATGGTTAGTTCATAATCTTTGTTGAAAACTTGAATGCTGGCTTTACATATTTACAACAACAAGAGCAAACAGAGTTTGTAAAAGTTTTTCTTTATCACTTTCAGTTTATCAACTGAATTGCTGAAGGACAAGCAAAGGTTTACGCTTGGGGGAGTTGATACATCTCCGGTGTATCTACTTTTCCGAACACTTTTGCCCTTGTTTTGGACTCTAACTTGCATGATTTCAATGGAACTAACCCGGACTGACGCTGTTTTCAGCAGAATTGCTATCGTGTTATTTATGTGCAAAAACAAAAGTTCTTGGAATGACCTGAAACTCCACGGAGATTATTTTTGGATATAATAAAAAATACTGCCAAAGAATCAAGGCCAGGGGTCACACACCCTAGCCTCGAGGATGGGGGGCGCGCCTGCCCCCCTGGGCGCGCCCCCTGCCTCGTGGGCCCCCTAGAGCTCCTTCGACCTCAACTCCAACTCTATATATTCACTTTCGAGGAGAAAAAAATCATAGAGAAAGATTCATCGCGTTTTACGATACGGAGCCGCCGCCAAGCCCTAAACTCTCTCGGGAGGACTGATCTGGAGTCCGTTCGGGGCTTCGGAGAGGGGAACCCATCGCCATCGTCATCATCAACCATCCTCCATCACCAATTTCATGATGCTCACCGCCGTGCGTGAGTAATTCCATCGTAGGCTTGCTGGACGGTGATGAGTTGGATGAGATTTATCATGTAATCGAGTTAGTTTTGTTAGGGTTTGATCCCTAGTATCCACTATGTTCTGAGATTGATGTTGCTATGACTTTGCTATGCTTAATGCTTGTCACTAGGGCCCGAGTGCCATGATTTCAGATCTGAACCTATTATGTTTTCATGAATATATATGAGTTCTTGATCCTATCTTGCAAGTCTATAGTCACCTACTATGTGTTATGATCTGGCAACCCCAAAGTGACAATAATCGGGACCACTCTCTATGATGACCGTAGTTTGAGGAGTTCATGTATTCACTATGTGTTAATGCTTTGGTCCAATACTCTATTAAAAGGAGGCCTTAATATCCCTTAGTTTCCGCTAGGACCCCGCTGCCACGGGAGGGGATGACCCACAAGTATAGGGGATCTATCGTAGTCCTTTTGATAAGTGAGAGTGTCGAACCCAACGAGGAGCAGAAGGAAATGATAAGCGGTTTTCAGCAAGGTATTCTCTGCAAGTACTGAAACAAGTGGTAACAGATAGTTTTGCGATAAGATAAATTGTAACGAGCAACAAGTAACAAAAGTAAATAAAGTGCAGCAAGGTGGCCCAATCCTTTTTGTAGCAAAGGACAAGCCGGAACAAACTCTTATAATAGGAAAGGCACTCCCGAGGACACATGGGAATATCGTCAAGCTAGTTTTCATCACGTTCATATGACTCGTGTTCGATACTTTGATAATTTGATATGTGGGTGGACCGGTGCTTGGGTGTTTTTCTTACTTGAACAAGCATCCCACTTATGATTAACCTCTATTGCAAGCATCCGCAACTACAACAGAAGTATTAAGGTAAACCTAACCATAGCATGAGACATGTGGATCCAAATCAGCCCCTTACGAAGCAACACATAAACTAGGGTTTAAGCTTCTGTCACTCTAGCAACCCATCATCTACTTATTACTTCCCAATGTCTTCCTCTAGGCCCAAATAATGGTGAAGTGTTATGTAGTCGACGTTCACATAACACCACTAGAGGCTAGACAACATACATCTTATCAAAATATCAAACGAATACCAAATTCACATGACTACTAATAGCAAGACTTCTCCCTTGTCCTCAGGAACAAACGTAATTACTCACAAAGCATATTCATGTTCATAATCAGAGGGATAATAATATGCATATAGGATTTGAACATACGATCTTCCACCAAATAAACCAACTAGCATCAACTACAAGGAGTAATCAACACTACTAGCAACCTACTAGCACCAATCCCGGACTTTGAGACAAGAATTGGATACAAGAGATGAACTAGGGTTTGGAGATGAGATGGTGCTGGTGAAGATGTTGATGGAGATTGCCCTCCCCCGATGAGAGGAGCGTTGGTGATGACGATGGTGATGATTTCCCCCTCCGGGAGGGAAGTATCCCTGGCAGAAGAGCTCTGCCGGAGCTCTAGATTGGATCCGCCAAGGTTCCGCCTCGTGGCGGCGGAGTCTCGTCCCGAAAAGTTCCTTCCTCTTTTTTTCTCATCGAAAGACTTCATATAGGAGAAGATGGACGTCGGAGAGCCACCAGTAGGCCCATGAGGTAGGGGGGCGCGCCCCCCACCCTCGTGAGCAGGGTGTGGGCCCCTGGCCTTCATCTTTGGCGAGAATTTTCCTTTATTTATTTTAAGATGTTCCGTGGAGTTTCAGGACTTTTGGAGTTGTGCAGAATAGGTCTCTAATATTTGCTCCTTTTCCAGCCCAGAATTCCAGCTGCCGGCATTCTCCATCTTCATGTAAACCTTGTAAAATAAGAGAGAATAGCCATAAGTATTGTGACATAAAGTGAAATAACAGCCCATAATGCAATAAATATCGATATAAAAGCATGATGCAAAATGGACGTATCAACTCTCCCAAGCTTAGACCTCGCTTGTCCTCAAGCGAAAAGCCGATAACAATAAATATTTCCTCATGTTTAGAGGTAGAGGCGTCGATAAAAATAAAATACGGACATGAAGGCATCATGATTATTCTCATAACAGCAACTTATATAGATTTTGTCATACGATTACTTATGTTCAAGTGATGATCTATTCACAATGCAAAAGTATAAATCATAAACCTTATTGGGCTCCGACAAACTATAATCTCAGTCATTGAAGCAATTGCAATTTATCATAACATTGGAAAGAGTCTATGTCAGAGCTAAAAAGCAAGTCCACATACTCAACTATCATTTAGTCCCCCATAATTGCTAACACTCACGCAATACTTGTGGTTACGGAGTTTTAATCGGACACAGAGAAAGATAGGGGCTTATAGTTTTGCCCCACAACCTTTTACCTCAAGGGTAATGTCAACAATAATGGTTCATGCTCCCCTACATCCAATTAGATATATATATCATGTTCTTTCCAACATGCTAAGCTTGCCAAAGGATAAAATGAAAAAGAAAAGGTGAAGATCACCATGACTCTTGCATAAGGTAGAGGATAATAATAAAAGATAGGCCCTTCGCAGAGGGAAGCAGAGGTTGCCATGCACTTTTATGGTTGGATGCATACAATCTCAATGTGAAAGAACGTCACTTTATATTGCCCCTTGTGATATGAACCTTTATTATGCAGTCCGTCGCTTTTATTACTTCCACATCACAAGATCGTATAAAGCTTATTTCTCCCACACCAATCAATCATACATAGTTAGAGCAATTTTTATTGCTTTGCACCGATGACAACTTACTTGAAGGATCTTACTCAATCCATAGGTAGATATGGTGGACTCTCATGGCAAAACTGGTTTAAGGGTATTTGGAAGCACAAGTAGTATTTCTACTTGGTGCTGAGAATTTTGCTAGCATGAGGGGGAAAGGCAAGCTCAACAAGTTAGAGGATCCATGACAACATACTTTATCTCAGATATAAGAAGGACATAACTCATTACGTTGTCTTCCTTGTCCAACATCAACTCTTTAGCATGTCATATTTTAATGAGTGCTCCCAATCATAAAAGATGTCAATGATAATATATCTATATGTGAAAATCTCTCTTTCCTTATTACTTCCTATTAATTGCAACAATGACCAAAGCTATGTCTGCCAACTCCCAACAACTTTTAATCATCATACTCTTTCTATGTGAAGTCATTACTCTCAATAAGATCAATATGAACTTTTTGTTTCTTTATATTCTTTTTCTCTTTTCTTTTATTCACCCAAGATCATGGCAAAATAATCAAGAACTTGACTCAACACTAATCTTTATTATATAGCTCACGGACTCGATTACAAATAGAGAGCATAAAGCAAAACTCAGAACTAGATCATGCCATAAACTTTATTCTACTAGATCAAGATACTACTATTAGGATCGAATTAAGAAAAACGATAAAGATAGGAGTTGTGATGGTGATACAATACCGGGGCACCTCCCCCAAGCTTGGCAGTTGCCAAGGGGAGTGCCCATACCCATGTGATTATGTCTCCTTTGTCGGTGAAGAAGGTGGTGGTGATGTTGGCTTAGTTGATGGCTGAGGCTTCTCCCTTAATTTGCGCTTGAGGACGGCATTTTGATCCCTCAGATCATCAATCTCCCACTCCAGGGTTAATATCTTTTTGCATAGGTCCTGCTTATTTTCCTACAAGAGACGAAAAGGGATAAACTCGAACTTGGGTTTCTTTACCCTATCAGGGAGACTTGACTTTTTGAACTCCACGTGCATGTCCCCGGGTTGAGGTAATGGTGCTTCATCTTCATCGGAGCTCGTCTCCTCCTTCCCCTTGGGTTCATAGCCCTCTTCTTCCTCCGTGGTCCATCCATCGTGTTCCACATCTCCATAGACCTTGGGATTTGCTAAGTAATCATCGACATAGCTTTCTCCTTTCGAATCCTGGGAAGACATGTTGATTTAATCTGCAACGGGACAACTCGAAACGAAAACAGAGGATATTCGCATGATACGGGAGTCAAAACCTTCGAGAGGTTATATAATGAATTTCTACCGACCAAAATACGTAACGTGCAAGAAAACAGAGTCTGGAAGGCACACGAGGTAGGGGGCACGCCCAGAGGGGTAGGGCGCGCCCACCACCCTCGTGGGGCCCTCGTGTCCTTCTCGTACTGCTACTTATTTTTCTATTTTTCTAAATATTCCAAAATGGAGAAATATTGCCTTAAAAATTGTTTTGGAGTCGGTTTACTTACCGTACCACATACCTATTACTCTTCGGAGTCTGAAACGTTCTGGAAAGTGTCCCTTATGTATTCCTCCGGGGTTACGTTTTCAATAATATTGGTTTCAACATTTATGGGATTACCTGAGATATAATGTTTAATTCTTTGACCGTTTACCACCTTCGGATTTGTGCCTTCAAAGTTGTTGATTTTTATGGCACCGGAACGATAGACCTCCTCGATAACGTAGGGGCCTTCCCATTTAGAGAGAAGTTTTCCTGCAAAAAATCTTAAACGAGAGTTGTATAGCAATACATAATCACCTACATTAAACTCACGCTTTTTTATCCTTTTGTCATGCCATCTTTTAACTTTTTCTTTAAACAACTTGGCATTTTCATAAGCTTGGGTTCTCCATTCATCAAGTGAGCTAATAGCAAATAACCTCTTCTCACCGGCAAGTTTAAAATCATAGTTGAGTTCTTTAATAGCCCAATATGCCTTATGTTTTAGTTCGAGAGGTAAGTGACATGCTTTTCCATAAACCATTTTATACGGAGACATACCCATAGGATTTTTATATGCAGTTCTATAGGCCCATAATGAATCATCAAGTTTATTAGACCAATTCTTTCTAGACCTATTAACAGTCTTTTGCAAAATTAATTTGAGCTCTCTATTGCTCAACTCTACTTGACCACTAGACTGTGGGTGATAAGGAGATGCAATTCTATGATTAACATCATATTTAGCAAGCATTTTACGGAAGGCGCCATGAATAAAGTGTGAACCACCATCAGTCATTAAATATCTAGGGACTCCAAACCTCGGAAAAATAACTTCTTTAAGCATTTTAATAGAAGTGTTATGATCAGCATTACTAGTTGGAATAGCTTCTACCCACTTAGTAACGTAATCAACAGCAACTAAAATATGTGTGTCTCCATCAGAGGCAGGAAAAGGTCCCATATAATCAAAGCCCCAAACATCAAATGGTTCAATAACAAGAGAATAATTCATAGGCATTTCTTGACGTCTACTAATATTACCAATTCTTTGACATTCATCACAAGACAAGACAAACTTACGGGCATCCCTGAAGAGACTAGGCCAATAAAAACCAGATTGCAATACCTTATGTTCAGTTCTATCTCCAGCGTGGTGTCCTCCATAAGCCTCGGAATGACACTTGCGTAGGATCTGTTCCTGTTCATGCTCAGGTACACAACATCTAATAACACCATCTACTCCTTCTTTATAAAGATGTGGGTCATCCCAAAAGTAATGTCTCAAGTCATAGAAAAACTTTTTCTTTTGCTGGTATGTGAAGCTAGGTGGTATAAACTTAGCAACAATATAATTAGCATAATCAGCATACCATGGAGTACTACGAGAAGTACTTATAACATTTATTTGTTCATCTGGAAAGTTATCATTAATAGGTAGTGGGTCATCAAGAACATTCTCTAACCTAGACAAGTTGTCTGCAACGGGGTTCTTAGCTCCCTTTCTATCAACAATATGCAAATCAAATTCTTGTAGCAAGAGAACCCATCTAATAAGTCTAGGTTTAGCATCAATCTTTTCCATAAGGTATTTAATAGCAGCATGATCAGTGTGAATAGTTACTTTAGAATCAACAATATAAGGTCTGAACTTATCACAAGCAAATACAACTGCTAAAAGCTCTTTTTCAGTAGTAGCATAATTTGTTTGAGCATTGTCTAGAGTCTTACTAGCATAATGGATAACATTCAATTTCTTATCAACTCTTTGCCCTAGAACAGCACCTACAGCATAATCACTAGCATCACACATAATTTCAAAGGGTAAATTCCAATCAGGTGGCTAAACAACAAGTGCAGAGACTAATGCTTTCTTAAGTATTTCAAATGCTTCTACACAATCATCATCAAAGACGAATGGTATATCTTTTTGTAATAAATTAGGCAGAGGCCGAGAAATTTTTGAGAAGTCCTTCATGAACCTCCTGTAAAATCCGGCGTGACCAAGGAAACTTCTTATACCTTTGATGTCCTTGGGACATGGCATCTTTTCAATAGCATCGACCTTGGCTTTATCAACTTCAATACCTCTTTCAGAAACTTTGTGCCCCAAGACAATACCTTCATTAACCATAAAGTGGCACTTTTCCCAATTCAAGACAAGATTAGTTTCTTCACATCTCTGCAAAACTCAATCAAGATTGCTCAAGCAATCATCAAAAGAGGAACCATAGACGGAAAAATCGTCCATGAAAACCTCACAAATCTTTTCACAAAAGTCAGAGAATATAGCCATCATGCATGTTTGAAAGGTAGCAGGTGCATTACATAAACCAAAAGGCATACGTCTATAAGCAAAAGTACCAAAAGGGCATGTAAAAGTAGTCTTTGATTGATCTTTAGCCGACACAGGTATTTGAGAGAAACCAGAATAACCATCTAGAAAGAAATAGTGTGTATGTTTACATAATCTTTCTAGCATTTGATCAATAAATGGTAAGGGGTAATGATCTTTCTTAGTAGCCTTATTTAATTTGCGGAAATCAATTACCATCCTATAAACTGTGATAATTCTTTGCGGAATCAATTCATATTTATCATTAGGAACAACAGTAATACCTCCCTTCTTAGGGACACAATGGACAGGACTTACCCACTGGCTATCAGCAACGGGATAAATTATACCTGCCTCCAAAAGCTTGAGTATTTCTTTTCTTATCACTTCTTTCATTTTAGGATTCAGACGTCGTTGAGGATCACGAACTGGTTTGGCATCTGCTTCCAAATTTATTTTATGTTGACATAGAGTGGGACTAATGCCCTTAAGATCATCAAGAGTATATCCAATAGCAGCACGATGCTTCTTCAGAGTTTTCAATAATCTTTCTTCTTCATTCTCTAAAAGGTTAGCACTAATAATAACAGGATATATCTTCTTTTCATCAAGATAAACATATTTAAGATTATCAGGCAAAGGTTTAAGTTCAAACACGGGATCACCCTTGGGTGGAGGAGGATCCCCTAAAATTTCAACAGGCAAGTTGTTTTGCAGAATAGGTTCATGTTTAAAGAATACTTCATCTATTTCCCTTCTTTCATTCATGAACATATCATTTTCAGGGTCTAGCAAATAGTGTTCTAAAGGATCACTAGGAGGTACGGCAATAGAAGCAAGACCAATAATCTCATCCTTACTAGGTAAGTCTTCCTCACGATGTTGTTTACTAAATTTAGAGAAATTAAACTCATGAACCATATCATCCAAGCCAATAGTAACAACATTCTTTTTTCAATCTATCCTAGCATTAACAGTGTTCAAGAAGGGTCTACCAAATATAATGGGACAAAAGCTATGTTACGGAGAAGTAAGAACAAGAAAATCAGCAGGATATTTAGTTTTCCCACACAAGACTTCAACATCTCTAACAATTCCAATTGGTGAAATAGTATCTCTATTGGCAAATTTAATTGTGACATCAATACCTTCTAACTCAGCAGGTGCAATTTAATTCTTAATTTCTTCGTATAAAGCATGCGGTATAACACTAGCACTCGCACCCATATCACATAAGCCATGATAACAATGATCTCCTATTTTAACAGAAATAACAGGCACGCCTACCACAGGTCTATGTTTATATTTAGCACAAGGTTTAGCAATTCTAGCAGTTTCACCTTCGAACTGAATAACATGCCCATCAATATTATCAGACAAGATATCTTTAACAATAGCAATATTAGGTTCTACTTTAACTTGCTCAGGAGGTGTATAAGTTCTAATATTGCTTTTACGAACAATAGTTGAAGCTTTAGCATGATCCGTTACTCTAACAGGGAAAGGTGGTTTCTCAACATAAGAAGTAGGAACAATAGGATCATTATAAGTGACAGTCTTTTCTTCAACTTTAATAGGTGCAGCTACTTTTACTTCTATGGGAGGATGATATTTAAACCACTTCTCCTTAGGGAGATCAACATAAGTAGCAAAAGATTCACAGAAAGAAGCTACTATCTCAGAGTCAAGTCCATATTTAGTGCTAAACTTACGGAAAATATCGGTGTCCATAAAAGATTTAACACAATCAAACTTAGGTGTCATACCTGACTCTTTACCTTCGTCGAGGTCCCAATCTTCAGAGTTGCGTTTAATTATATCCAATAAATTCCATCTGAATTCAATAGTCTTCATCATAAAAGAGCCAGCACAAGAAGTATCGAGCATGGTGTGATTGTTATCAGAAAGCCGAGCATATAAATTTTGAATAATCATTTCTCTTGAGAGCTCATGATTGGGGCATGAATATAACATTGATTTAAGCCTCCCCCAAGCTTGAGCGATGCTTTCTCCTTCGTGAGGCCAGAAATTATATATATAATTGCGATCACGATGAACAAGACGCATAGGGTAATACTTTTGATGAAATTCCAATTTCAATCTTTTATAGTCCCATTATTTCATATCATCACATAGCCTATACCATATCAATGCGTCTCCCTTCAAAGATAATGGGAAGACCTTCTTCTTAGCAACATCATCGGGTATACCTGCAAGCTTAAATAATCCACAAACTTCATCCACATATATTAAGTGCTCATCAGGATGCTTTGTTCCATCTCCTGTAAAAGGGTTAGCTAGCAGTTTTTCCATCATACCCAAAGGAAATTCAAAAGGAGTTCCATTTTCAATAGGTTCAGTAGGTTGAGGAGAAACTCTTTGCTCTACTGGACGGGGTGAAGATACCCCGAACAAGCCCCTCAGAGAATTACTTTCCATAGTAGCAAGTGACAGTAAATTTCAGCACACTATATAAATTTTTTCTTACCAAATTCCACCTACCAAAGGCGCTACACTCCCCGGCAACGGCGCCAGAAAAGAGTCTTGATGACCCACAAGTATAGGGGATCTATCGTAGTCCTTTCGATAAGTAAGAGTGTCGAACCCAACGAGGAGCAGAAGGAACTGATAAGCGGTTTTCAGCAAGGTATTCTCTGCAAGTACTGAAACAAGTGGTAACAGATAGTTTTGCGATAAGATAAATTGTAACGAGCAACAAGTAACAAAAGTAAATGAAGTTCAGCAAGGTGGCCCAATCCTTTTTGTAGCAAAGGACAAGCCGGAAAAAACTCTTATAATAGGAAAAGCGCTCCCGAGGACACATGGGAATATCGTCAAGCTAGTTTTCATCACGTTCATATGACTCGTGTTCGATACTTTGATAATTTGATATGTGGGTGGACCGGTGCTTGGGTGCTGTTCTTACTTGAACAAGCATCCCACTTATGATTAACCTCTATTGCAAGCATCCGCAGCTACAACAAAAGTATTAAGGTAAACCTAACCATAGCATGAGACATGTGGATCCAAATCAGCCCCTTACGAAGCTACGCATAAACTAGGGTTTAAGCTTCTGTCACTCTAGCAACCCATCATCTACTTATTACTTCCCAATGTCTTCCTCTAGGCCCAAATAATGGTGAAGTGTTATGTAGTCAACGTTCACATAACACCACTAGAGGCTAGACAACATACATCTTATCAAGATATCAAACGAATACCAAATTCACATGACTACTAATAGCAAGACTTCTCCCTTGTCCTCAGGAACAAACGTAATTACTCACAAAGCATATTCATGTTCATAATCAGAGGGGTAATAATATGCATATAGGATCTGAACATATGATCTTCCACCAAATAAACCAACTAGCATCAACTACAAGGAGTAATCAACACTACTAGCAACCTACTAGCACCAATCCCGGACTTTGAGACAAGAATTGGATACAAGAGATGAACTAGGGTTTGGAGATGAGATGGTGCTGGTGAAGATGTTGATGGAGATTGCCCTCTCCTGATGAGAGGAGCGTTGGTGATGACGATGGTGATGATTTCCCCCTCTGGGAGGGAAGTATCCCCGGCAGAACAGCTCTACCGGAGCTCTAGATTGGATCCGCCAAGGTTATGCCTCGTGGCGGCGGAGTCTCGTCCCGAAAAGTTCCTTCCTCTTTTCTTCTCATCGAAAGACTTCATATAGGAGAAGATGGACGTCGGAGAGCCACCAGGGGGCCCACGAGATAGGGGGTGCGCCCTAGGGGGGCGCGCCACCCACCCTTGTGAGCAGGGTGTGGGCCCCCTGGCCTTCATCTTTGGCGAGGATTTTTCTTTATTTATTTTAAGATGTTCTGTGGAGTTTCAGGACTTTTGGAGTTGCGCAGAATAGGTCTCTAATATTTGCTCCTTTTCCAGCCCAGAATTCCAGCTGCCGGCATTCTCCCTCTTCATGTAAACCTTGTAAAATAAGAGAGAATAGCCATAAGTATTGTGACATAAAGTGAAATAACAGCCCATAATGCAATAAATATCAATATAAAAGCATGATGCAAAATGGACGTATCAGAGGGTAGGACAAAAGATGCCATGCAAGTTCTTTTCCATAAGCACGTATGACTATATTCGGAATACATGCCTACATTACATTGATGAATTGGAGATAGTTCTATGTCACCCTAGGTTATGACTGTTACATGATGAACCACATCCGGCATAATTCTCTATCACCGATCCATTGCCTACGAGCTTTTCACATATTGTTCTTTGCTTATTTACTTTTCCCTTGCTATTGTTACCATCACTATAAAACACCAAAAATATTACTTTTGCTATCGTTACCTTTTGCTACCGTTACCACTACTATCATATTACTTTGTCACTAAATACTTTGCTACAGATATTAAGTTTCCAGGTGTGGTTGAATTGACAACTCAGCTGCTAATACTTGAGAATATTTTTTGGCTCCCCTTGTGTCGAATCAATAAATTTGGGTTGAATACTCTACCCTCGAAAACTGTTGCGATCCCCTATACTTGTGGGTTATCAAGGAGCAGCAAGCACATGCATATTATATCTATCAAAATCATCACGTGTAGTAGTAAAACGCAGCTCATCAATATAATCCTTAATGAGGGCAAACTTCTCCGATATAGTGTAGTCGGGAGAATTCAAAAAGATAATAGGACTATCATGTGTGGATGCAATAGCAACAATTTCATGTTTAACATAAGGAACTATAGCAAGTTCATCTCCATAAGCATAATTCATATTGGCATCTTGGCCACAAGCATTGCAAGCATCAGCAAAAAGGGATATTTCAAAAGAATCAACGGGATCATAATAATCATCATAGCAATCATCCTTCGGTAAGCACGAAGGGAAATTAAACAATGTATGAGTTGAAGAGTTACTCTCATTAGAAGGTGGGCATGGGTAGCTAATCCGCTCTTCCTCCTTCTGTTCTTCACTCTCATCATCATCTTTTTCATCCAATGAGCTCACAGTTTCATCAATTTCTTCTTCCATAGACTCCTGCAAAATATTAGTCTCTTCTTGGACAGCGAAGACTCTCTCAATAAAATCATCAATATCGGAATTGAATTCATAATTCTTGTAGCAATATTTAAGTATAGCAAAATTTTCAGGTCTGTAAACAGCATCATCAAGATTTTCACACCCTTTAAACAAAGATTCAATTTCATAAGCACCCATAAAAGCAACGAATTCTTCTATTTGTTCCACATCATAGTAATCATATATACCATTAGCATAATAAGCTAAGGTTTCATTATCATTAAATTTGCATGAAAAGGGAAGGTGTGGAGCCTTCATCCTAGAGCAACAAGTATAATCATATCTCAAGCATAGTTCCCGAGCATACCACTTCAATATATGAATTTGATCCCATAATAGTTTCCCTTTTTGAGTCAAGCGATAATCCCTCAAGTATTCATGTTGATCCAACATTACTCCCATTATAAAGTTGAATGGGCTTTTCTCAGGATTATCAAAGTAGTACATGATATCTTTCACATAATGAGCATTGAGGGTTTTAGGAGGTTCCCCATCTCCATGAGTAGCAAGTAAACCTAATTTTTTTGGTATTTCGTGTTCCATATCCATAACTAAAGATAGAGAACAGCTTAGAATAGCAAATAAAAATTACTTAGTGATAAAGCAAACAAGCACACACGAGAGTATTCACCCCACGCTATAACTCCCCGGCAACGGCGCTAGAAAAATGTCTTGATAACCCACAAGTATAGGGGATCAATTGTAGCCTCTTTTGATAAGTAAGAGTGTCAAAACCCACGAGGAGCTAAAGGTAGAACAAATATTCCCTCAAGTTATATCGACCACCGATACAACTCTACGCACGCTTAACATTCGCTTTACCTAGAACAAGTATAAAACTAGAAGTACTTTGTAGGTGTAACAAGATAGGTTTGCAAGAATATAAAGAGCACATAAATAAAAACTAGGGGCTGTTTTAGGTAAATAAGCAATAAATTTAGTATAGCGAGTGTGGAAAAGTGGTGGTAGGAGTTGCAAAATTTTCCCTAAGCAATTGACTACTTTACTAGACCGGTAGCAAGTTTTATGTGGGAAAGGCCACTGCTAGCATGTCATCCCTGACTTGGAATTCTATGCACTTATGATTGGAACTATTAGCAAGAATCCGCAACTACTAACGTTCATTAAGGTAAAACCTAACCATAGCATTAAGATATATTGGTCCCCCTTCAATCCCGTATGCATCAATTTCAATGCTTGGTTGAAGCTTCTGTCACTCTTGCCCTTCAATACATAGTCCTATCAACATACAACTAACCCTATGGTGTGATCCACGCGCGCGCTCATATGATGGGCACCAAAGGACAGCAACATAACCACAAGCAAATTAAACCAATCATAGCAATTCACCAATTACCGATAGGACAACGAAAATCTACTTAGACATCATAGGATGGCAACACATCATTGGATAATAATATGAAGCATAAAGCATCATGTTCAAGTAGAGGGTACATCGGGTTGCAGGAGAGTGGACCGCTGTAGATAGATTGGGGAAGGTGATGAAGATGTTGGTGAAGATGACGGAGGTGTTGGTGTAGATTGCGGTGACGATGATGGCCCCGACGGCGTTCCGGCGCCAACAGAAGAGAGGGGGAGAGAGCCACCCTTCTTCTTCTTCCTTGACCTTCTCCCTAGAAGGGAGAAGGGTTTCCCCTCTAGTCCTTGGCTTCCATGGCATGGGATGGGCGAGACCCCTCCGAGATTGGATCTGTCTCTCTCTGTTTCTGCGCTCCCAGATTCTGGCCTTTCACCGTTTCTTATATTCCCGGAGATCCGTAACTCCGATTGGGTTGAAATTTGGACACGATTTTTATCCGGATATTAGCTTTCTTGCGGCAAAAGAAGGGCACCAGCTGCCTTACAGAGTGTCCATGAGGGCCCAGGGCGCGCCTGACCCCCTGGGGCACGCCCCTCACCCTCGTGGGCCCCTCGGGCATCATCTCGCGTTGATTCCACTTCCCAAAATTCACATATATTCCAAAAAAATCTCTGTCAGTTTTTATCCCGTTTGGACTCTGTTTGATATGGATTTTCTGTGAAACAAAAAACTTGCAACAAACAGGAACTGGCACTGGATCAATATGTTAGTCCCAAAAATAGTATAAAAAGTTGCCAAAAGTATGTAAAAGTTGTAGAATATTGGCATGGAACAATCAAAAATTATAGATACGACGGAGACGTATCACCCCCTCCTTCCTTCTCTCCTCTTCCTCCTTCCCTTCTTCTCCTACTTATAATAGGAAAGGGGGGACCAAATCCTACTTGGACCAGGAGTCCAAGTAGGACTCCCCCCATGGCGCGCCCCCCTAGGGCCAGCCACCTCTCCTCCCTTTATATACATGGGTGGGGGCACCCCAAAGGCACACGAAGTCTTCTCTTAGCTGTGTGCGGTGCACCCCTCCACAGTTACACACCTCGGTCATATTGTCGTAGTGCTTAGGCGAAGCCCTACGCCGGTAACTTCATCATCACCGTCATCACGCCGTCGTGCTGATGGAACTCTCCCTCGTACTCAACTGGATCAAGAGATCGAGGGACGTCATCGAGCTGAACGTGTGTTGAACGCGGAGGTGTCGTACGTTGGTGCTTGTATCGGTTGGATCGCGAAGACGTTAGACTACATCAACCGTGTTACTAAACGCTTCTGCTTTCGGTCTACGAGGGTACGTGGACACACTCTCCCCTCTCATTGCTATGCATCTCCTAGATAGATCTTGCGTGATCGTAGGAATTTTTTTGAAATGTTGCGTTCCCCAACAGTGGCATCCGAGCCAGGTCTGTTCGTAGATGTTATATGCACGAGTAGAACACAAAGAGTTGTGGGCGATAATAGTCATACTGCTTACCAGCAACATCTTACTTTGATTCGGCTGTATTGTTGGATAAAGCGGCCCAGACCGACATTACATGACCGCATTCATGAGACTGGTTCTACCGACGTGCTCTGCACACTAGTGGCTAGCGGGTGTCTGTTTCTCCAGCTTTAGTTGAATCGAGTTTGACTACGCCCGATCCTTGTTGAAGGTTAAAACAGCACACTTGACGAAAAATCGTTGTGGTTTTGATGCGTAGGTAAGAATGGTTCTTGCTAGAAGCCTGTAGCAGCCACGTAAAACTTGCAACAACAAAGTAGAGGACGTCTAACTTGTTTTTGCAGGGCTTGTTGTGATGTGATATGGTCAAGACGTGATGATATATAAATTGTTGTATGAGATGATCATGTTTTGTAGAAGTTATTGGCAACTAGCAGGAGCCATATGGTTGTCGCTTTATTGTATGAAATGCAATCGCCATGTAATTGCTTTACTTTATCACTAAGCGGTAGCGATAGTCGTAGAAGCAATAGTTGGTGAGACGACAACGATGCTACGATGGAGATCAAGGTGTCAAGCCGGTGATGATGGTGATCATGATGGTGCTTTGGAGATGGAGATCAAAGGCACAAGATGATGATGGCCATATCATATCACTTATTTTGACTACGTGTGATGTTTATCCTTTATGCATCTTATTTTGCTTAGTACGGCGGTAGCATTATAAGACGATCTCTGATACGTCTCCAACATATCTATAATTTTTGATTGCTCCATGCTATATTATCTACTGTTTTGGGCAATACTGGGCTTTATTATCCACTTTTATATCATTTCTGGGACTAACCTATTAACCGGAGGCCTAGCCCAGATTTGCTGTTTTATGCCTATTTCAGTGTTTCGAAGAAAAGGAATATCAAACGGAGTCGAAACGGAACGAAATCAACTGGAGAAGTTATTTTTGGAAGGAAAGCCACCAGATAGACTTGGACTCTACGTCAGAAGATACGGGAGCTGGCCACGAGGGTGGGGGGCGCGCCCACCCCCCTAGGGCACACCCCCCTGCCTCGTGGGGCCCTCGTGGCTCCCCTGACGTACTTCTTCCGCCTATATAACTCCACGTACCCTAAAACTTCCAGAACGGAGATTAGATTGGGAGTTCCGCCGCCAGAAGCTTCCGTAGCCAGCAAAAACCAATCTAGACCCATTCCGGCACCCTGCCGAAGGGGGCAATCCTTCCCCGGTGGCCATCTTCATCATCCCGGTGCTCTCCATGACGAGGAGGGAGTAGTTCTCCCTTGGGGCTGAGGGTATGTACCAGTAGCTATGTGTTTGATCTCTCTCTCTCGTGTTCTTGAGGTGATACGATCTTGATGTATCGCGAGCGTTGCTATTATAGTTGGATCTTATGTTTCTCCTCCCCCTCTTCTCTCTTGTAATGAATTGAGTTTCCCCTTTGAAGTAATATTATCGGATTGAGTCTTTAAAGATTTGAGAACACTTGATGTATGTCTTGCGTGGGATACCCGTGGTGGCATTGGGGTATTCTATTGATCCACTTGATGTATGTTTTGGTGATCAACTTGTGGGTTTCGTGACATTGGGAACCTATGCATAGGGGTTGGCACACGTTTTCGTCGTGATTCTCCGGTAGAAACTTTGGGCACCTTTTGAGGTCCTTTGTGTTGGTTGAATAGATGAATCTGAGATTGTGTGATGCATATCATATAATCATACCCACGGATACTTGAGGTGGCATTGGAGTATCTAGGTGACATTAGGGTTTTGGTTGATTTGTGTCTTAAGGTGTTATTCTAGAACGAACTCTAGGGCTGTTTGTGACACTTATAGGAATAGCCCAACGGATTGATTGGAAAGAATAACTTTGAGGTGGTTTCGTACCCTACCATAATCTCTTCGTTCGTTCTCCGCTATTAGTGACTTTGGAGTGACTCTTTGTTGCATGTTGAGGGATAGTTTTATGATCCAATTATGTTAGTATTGTTGAGGGAACTTACACTAGCGAAAGTATGAACCCTAGGCCTTGTCTCAACGCATTGCAATACCGTTTACGCTCACTTTTATCACTTTCTACCTTGCTGTTTTTATTATTTCAGATTTCAAATAACTTTATCTACTATCCATATACCACTTGTTTCACTATCTCTTCACCGAACTAGTGCACCTATACAATTTACCATTGTATTGGGTGTGTTGGGGACACAAGAGACTCTTTGTTATTTGGTTGCAGGGTTGCTTGAGAGAGACCATCTTCATCCTACGCCTCCTACAGATTGATAAACCTTAGGTCATCCACTTGAGGGAAATTTGCTACTGTCCTACAAACCTCTGCACTTGGAGGCCCAACAACGTCTACAAGAAGAAGGTTGTGTAGTAGACATCAAGCTCTTTTCTGGCGTTGTTGCCGGGGAGGTGAGTGCTTGAAGGTATATCTTTAGATCTTGCAATCGAGTCTTTTAGTTTCTTGTTTTATCACTAGTTTAGTTTATAAAAGAAAACTATAAAAAAGGAATTGAGTTTGTCTCATACGCTTCACCTTTTTAATATCTTTCGTGAGTATGATGGAAAGGATAATTGTGCTCAAGTGCTAGAAGAAGAAATCCATAAAATGTTTGGCACTAAATATTTGAATGATGGGCATGATTGCAATGTTGTTAGTATTTATTCCTTGAATATCCATGATGCTAATGATATGCAAAGCCACAAGCTTGGGGAAGCTATGTTTGATGAAGATGATATTTTTTGTCCCCCAAGTTTTGATGAGCAAATTTATTATGATGAAAGCATGCCTCCTATCTATGATGATTATTGTGATGACACGTATGATTTAAAGAACAATGATAACCATGAAACTTGTCATCTTGATCTTAATTTTCAATCCCATGATAGTTACTTTGTTGAGTTTGCTCCCACTATTATTCATGAGAAGAATTTTGCTTATGTGGAGAGTAGTAAATTTTCTATGCTTGTAGATCATGAAAAGAATGCTTTAGGTGCTTTTTATATTGTTGAATTCATTCATGATGCTACTGAAAATTATTATGAGGGAGGAATATATGCTTGTAGGAATTGCAATAATATCAAGTTTCCTCTCTATGTGCTTAAAATCTTGAAGTTATGCTTGTTTTGCTCTCCTATGCTAGCGGATTATTGTTCCCACAAGTTGTTTGCCCACAAAATCCCTATGCATAGGAAGTGGGTTAGGCTTAAATGTACTAGTCATATTCTTCATGATGATCTCTTTATGTTACAATTCTTATCCTTTATGTGAGCATCATTGAAATCATCATGCCTAGCTAGGGGCGTTAAACGATAGCGCTTGTTGGGAGGCAACCCAAATTTATTATTGTTCCCTGCTTTTTGCTCCTGTTTAGTAATAAATAATTTATCTAGCCTCTGTTATGATTGAGTTTTTATGTTTTAATTTAGTGTTTGTGCCAAGTAGAACCATTGGGAAGACTTGGGGAAAGTCTTGTTGATCATGCTGTAAAAAACAGAAACTTTAGCGCTCACGAGAATTGCTGCCATTTTTATTTGGAGAGTGATATTTAGTTAATTATTTTTTCAGATGATTAATAAATAAATTCCTCAGGTCCAGCAATTTATTTTAGAATTTTATGAGTTCCATAAGTATATGTTTGATCCAGATTACTACAGACTGTTCTGTTTTTGACAGATTCTGTTTTTCATGTGTTGTTTACTTATTTTGATGAATCTATGGCTAGTAAAATAGTTTATAAACCATAGATAAGTTGGAATACAGTAGGTTTAACACCAATATAAATAAATAATGAGTTCATTACAGTACCTTGAAGTGGTGATTTATTTTCTTATACTAACGGAGCTTACGAGTTTTCTATTTAAGTTTTGTGTTGTGAAGTTTTCAAGTTTTGGGTAAGGATTCGATGGACTATGGAATAAGGAGTGGCAAGAGCCTAAGATTGGGGATGCCCAAGGCACCCCAAGATAACATTCAAGGACAACCAAGAGCCTAAGCTTGGGGATGCCCCGGAAGGCATCCCCTCTTTCGTCTTCGTTCATCGGTAACTTCACTTGGAGCTATATTTTTATTCGCCACATGATATGTGTTTTGCTTGGAGCGTCAATTTATTTTGTTAGGAGTTGCTTGCTGTTATTTAGAATAATTTTTTGCATCGTTTATTTCAATAAAAGTGGCATTGATAGCCTTTACTATGCCTATGTTACAAGTATACATGTTGCTGTTTGAAAACAGAAAGTTTACCGCTGTTGCAATAATTCCCTAGAAAATTCAGAATGTGATAAAATGTTGAAACCTTTTGCATATTAAGCTCTGATAAATTTACTACAGTGGGAATTTTCTTTAATAATTTTTTGAGCTTGGGAAGTATGGATTTTGCAGCATTCTTTACAGACTATCCTGTTTAGGAAGATTGCTGTTATGTTTGCATTGTTTGCATATGTTTGCTTCTTTAATGATTCTTTTTGAGGATAGGACTATTAAATATGCATATGCATTTAGTATGAAATGTTGAATAATAATTTTAGTGATTTGTTACAGTAGAGTATGATAAGGTTTTGACAATGGTTTATACTAACTTATCTCACGAGTCCTTGTTGAGTTTTGTGTGGATGAAGCTTTTGAGATTTAGGGAGACCGTGATATGAGAGGAATTAAGGAGACACAAAAGCTCAATCTTGGGGATGCCCAAGGCATCCCAAGATAATATTTCAAGAAGTCTCAAGCATCTAAGCTTGGGGATGCCCCGGTTGGCATCCCACCTTTCTTCTTCAACAATTATCGGTTAGTTTCGGTTGATCCTAAGTTTTTGCTTCTTCACATGATGTTTGCTATTCTTAGATGTTTATTTTGCTTTGCTTGATGTTTGAATAAAATACCAAGATCTGAAATTATTAAATGTTAGATAGTCTTCACATAGTTGCATAATTATTCGATTACTCATTGATCTTCACTTATATCTTTCGGAGTAGTTTGTCATTTGCTCTAGTGCTTCACTTATATATTTTAGAGCATGGTGGTAGTTTTATTTTGAAGAAATAGATGAACTCTCATGCTTCACTTAGATTATTTTGAGAGTATTAAATATCATGGTAATTTGCTTAAAATCCTAATATGCTAGGTATTCAAGAATAATAAAACTTTCTTATGAGTGTGTTGAATACTAAGAGAAGTTTGATGCTTGATGATTGTTTTGAGATATGGAGGTAATAATATCAAAGTCGTGCTAGTTGAGTAGTTGTGAATTTGAGAAATACTTGTGTTGAAGTTTGTGATTCCCGTAGCATGCACGTATGGTGAACCGTTATGTGATGAAGTCGGAGCATGATTTATTTATTGATTGTCTTCCTTATGAGTGGCGGTCGGGGACGAGCGATGGTCTTTTCCTACCAATCTATCCCCCTAGGAGCATGCGCGTAGTAATTTGTTTCGATAACTAATAGATTTTTGCAATAAGTATATGAGTTCTTTATGACTAATGTTGAGTCCATGGATTATACGCACTCTCACCCTTCCACCTTTGCTAGCCTCTCTAGTACCGCGCAACTTTCGCCGGTATCATACACCCACCATATACCTTCCTCAAAACAGCCATCAT
The DNA here is from genome assembly GCF_003073215.2 of Triticum urartu. Taxonomy (NCBI): domain Eukaryota; kingdom Viridiplantae; phylum Streptophyta; class Magnoliopsida; order Poales; family Poaceae; genus Triticum; species Triticum urartu. The sequence continues at coordinate 280,008,573 of NC_053022.1, forward strand.
ACCTACCTATCATGGCATTTCCATAGCCATTCCGAGATATATTGCCATGCAACTTTTCATCGTTCCGTTTATTATGACACGCATCATCATTGTCATATTGCTTTGCATGATCATGTAGTTGACATCGTATTTGTGGCAAAGCCACCGTTCATAATTCTTTCATACATGTCACTCATGAATCATTGCACATCCTGGTACACCGCCGGAGGCATTCATATAGAGTCATATCTTGTTCTAAGTATCGAGTTGTAATTCTTGAGTTGTAAGTAAATAAAAGTGTGATGATCATCATTATTAGAGCATTGTCCCAGTGAGGAAAGGATGATGGAGACTATGATTCCCCCATAAGTCGGGATGAGACTCCGGACGAAAAAAAAGAGGCCAAAGAAGCCCAAATAAAAAAAGAGGCCATAAAAAAGAGAAAAGGCCCAAATAAAAAAAATAAAAAATGAGAGAAAAAGAGAGAAGGGACAATGTTACTATACTTTTACCACACTTGTGCTTCAAAGTAGCACCATGATCTTCATAGTAGAGAGTCTCTCATGTTATCACTTTCATATACTAGTGGGAATTTTACATTATAGAACTTGGCTTGTATATTCCAATGATGGGCTTCCTCAAAATTGCCCTAGGTCTTCGTGAGCAAGGGAGTTGGATGCACACCCACTTAGTTTCTTTTTGAGCTCTCATATACTTATAGCTCTAGTGCATCCGTTGCATGGCAATCCCTACTCACTCACATTGATATCTATTGATGGGCATCTCCATAGCCCGTTGATACGCCTAGTTGATGTGAGACTATCTTCTCCTTTTTGTCTTCTCCACAACCACCATTCTATTCCACCTATTGTGCTATGTCCATGGCTTATGCTCATGTATTGCGTGAAGATTGAAAAAGTTTGAGAACATCAAAAGTATGGAACAATTGCTTGGCTTGTCATAGGAGTTGTGCATGATTTAAATATTTTGTGTGGTTAAGATGGAGCATAGCCAGACTATATGATTTTGTAGGGATAGCTTTCTTTGGCCATGTTATTTTGAGAAGACATGATTGCTTTGTTAGTATGCTTGAAGTATTATCATTTTTATGTCAATAAGAACTTTTGTCTTGAATCTTATGGATCTGAATATTCATATCACAAGTAAGAAGAATTACATTGAAATTATGCCAACTAGCATTCCACATCAAAAATTATCTTTTTTATCATTTACCCACTCGAGGACGAGCAGGAATTAAGCTTGGGGATGCTTGATACGTCTCCAACGTATCTATAATTTTTGATTGCTCCATGCTATATTATCTACTGTTTTGGGCAATATTGGGCTTTATTATCCACTTTTATATCATTTCTGGGACTAACCTATTAACCGAAGGCCCAGCCCAGATTTGTTGTTTTATGCCTATTTCAGTGTTTTGAAGAAAAGGAATATCAAACGGAGTCGAAACGGAACGAAATCAACTGGAGAAGTTATTTTTGGAAGGAAAGCCACCAGATAGACTTGGACTCTACGTTAGAAGATACGGGAGCTGGCCACGAGGGTGGGGGGAGCGCCCACCCCCCCTAGGGCACGCCCCCTGCCTCGTGGGGCCCCCGTGGCTCCCCTGACGTACTTCTTCCGCCTATATAACTCCACGTACCCTAAAACTTCCAGAACAGAGATTAGATCGGGAGTTCCGCCGCCAGAAGCCTCCGTAGCCACTAAAAACCAATCTAGACCCGTTCCGGCACCCTGCCGGAGGGGGCAATCCTTCCCCGGTGGCCATCTTCATCATCCCAGTGCTCTCCATGACGAGGAGGGAGTAGTTCTCCCTCGGGGCTGAGGGTATGTACCAGTAGCTATGTGTTTGATCTGTCTCTCTCTTGTTCTTGAGGTGATACGATCTTGATGTACCGCGAGCTTTGCTATTATAGTTGGATCTTATGTTTCTCATCCCCCTCTTCTCTCTTGTAATGAATTGAGTTTCCCCTTTGAAGTAATCTTATCGGGTTGAGTCTTTAAAGATTTGAGAACACTTGATGTATGTCTTGCGTGGGATACCCGTGGTGACAATGGGGTATTCTATTGATCCACTTGATGTATGTTTTGGTGATCAACTTGCGGGTTTCGTGACATTGGGAACCTATGCATAGGGGTAGGGACACGTTTTCGTCGTGATTCTCCGGTAGAAACTTTGGGCACTCTTTGAGATCCTTTGTGTTGGTTGAATAGATGAATCTGAGATTGTGTGATGCATATCGTATAATCATACCCACGGATACTTGAGGTGACATTGGAGTATCTAGGTGACATTAGGGTTTTGGTTGATTTGTGTCTTAAGGTGTTATTCTAGTACAAACTCTAGGGTTGTTTGTGACACTTATAGGAATAGCCCAACGGATTGATTGGAAAGAATAACTTTGAGGTGGTTTCGTACCCTACCATAATCTCTTCGTTCGTTCTCCGCTATTAGTGACTTTGGAGTGACTCTTTGTTGCATGTTGAGGGATAGTTTTATGATCCAATTATGTTAGTATTGTTGAGGGAACTTACACTAGCGAAAGTATGAACCCTAGGCCTTGTTTCAACGCATTGCAATACCGGTTACGCTCACTTTTATCACTTGCTACCTTGCTGTTTTTATTATTTCAGATTTCAAATACCTTTATCTACTATCCATATACCACTTGTTTCACTATCTCTTCGCCAAACTAGTGCACCAATACAATTTACCATTGTATTGGGTGTGTTGGGGACACAAGAGACTCTTTGTTATTTGGTTGCAGGGTTGCTTGAGAGAGACCATCTTCATCCTACGCCTCCTACGGATTGATAAACCTTAGGTCATCCACTTGAGGGAAATTTGCTACTGTCCTACAAACCTCTGCACTTGGAGGCCCAACAACATCTACAAGAAGAAGGTTGTGTAGTAGACATCAATCTCTCACTAAATTTCAAGGTATAAGTTTTCTCCCTGAGTATGCACCGTTGCTACAGTTCGTCATGCCGAGACACCACGTGATGATCGGGTGTGATAAGCTCTACGTTCACATACAATGGTTGCAAGCCAGTTTTGCACACGCAGAATACTCGGGTTAAACTTGACGATCCTAGCATATGCAGATATGGCCTCGGAACTCTGAGACCGAAAGGTCTAACGTGAATCCTATAGTAGATATGATCAACATAGAGATGTTCACCATTGAAAACTACTTCATCTCACATGATGATCGGACATGGTTTAGTTGATATAGCTCACGTGATCATTTAGATGACTAGAGGGATGTCTATCTAAGTGGGAGTTCTCAAGTAATATGATTAATTGAACTTTAATTTATCATGAACTTAGTACCTGATAGTATTTTGCATGTCTATGTTGTTGTAGATCAATGGCCTGTGCTACCGTTCCTTTGAATTTTAATGCGTTCCTAGAGAAAGCTAAGTTGAAGATGATGGTAGCAACTACACGAACTGGGTCCGTAACTTGTGGATTATCCTCATTGCCGCACAAAAGAATTACGTCCTGGAAGCACTGGTAGGTGCAAAGCCCGCTGCAGGAGCAACTCCAGATGTTATGAACGTCTGGCAGAGCAAAGCTGATGACTACTCGATAGTTCAGTGTGTCATGCTTTACGGCTTAGAATTGGGACATCAACGACGTTTTGAACATCATGGAGCATATGAGATGTTCCAGGAGTTGAAGTTAATATTTCAAGAAAATGCCCGGATTGAGAGATATGAAGTCTCCAATAAGTTCTACAGCTGCAAGATGGAGGAGAATAGTTCTGTCAGTGAACATATACTAAGAATGTCTCGGTACCACAACCACTTGACTCAACTGGGAGTTAATCTTCCTGATGATAGTATCATTGACAGAGTTCTTCAATCACTACCACCAAGCTATAAAAGCTTCTTGATGAACTATAATATGCAAGGGACGGATAAGACAATTCCCGAGCTCTTCGCGATGCTAAAAGCTGCGGAGGTAGAAATCAAGAAGGAGCATCAAGTGTTGATGGTCCACAAGACCACTAGTTTCAAGAAGAATGACAAAGGGAAGAAGGGGAACTTCAAGAAGAACAGCAAGCAAGTTGTTGCTCAAGTGAAGAAACCCAAGTCTAGACCTAAGCCTGAGAGTGAGTGGTTCTACTGCAAAGGGACTGGTCACTAGAAGCGGAACTGCCCCAAGTATTTGGCGGATAAGAAGGATGGCAAAGTGAAAGGTATATTTGATATACATGTTATTGATGTGTACCTTACTAATGCTCGTAGTAGCGCCTGGGTATTTGATACTGGTTCTGTTGCTCATATTTGCAACTCGAAACACGGGCTACGGATTAAACGAAGATTGGCTAAGGACGAGGTGACGATGCGCGTGGGAAATGGTTCCAAAGTCGATGTGATCACCGTCGTCATGCTACCTCTACATCTACCTTCTGGATTAGTTTTAAACCTGAATAATCATTGCTAGCATTAATCATCAACATTATATCTGGATCTTGTTTGATGCGAGACGGTTATTCATTTAAATCAGAGAATAATCGTTGTTCTATTTATATGAGTAATATCTTTTATGGTCATGCACCCTTGATGAGTGGTCTATTTTTCTTGAATCTCGATAGTGGTGATACACATATTCATAGTATTGAAGCCAAAATATACAAGTTTAATAATGATAGTGCAACTTATCTGTGGCACTGCCATTTAGGTCATATTGGTGTAAAGCGCATGAAGAAACTCCATTTTGATGGGCTTTTGGAATCACTTGAGTATGAATCACTTGATGCTTGCGAACCATGCCTCATGGGCAAGATGATTAAGACTCCGTTCTTCGGAATAATGGAGCGAGCAACAGACTTATTGGAAATAATACATATTGATTTATGCGGTCTGATGAGTGTTGACGCTCGCGACGGGTATCGTTATTTTCTGACCTTCACAGATGATTTGAGAAGATATGGGCATATCTACTTAATGAAACATAAGTCTGAAACATTTGAAAAGTTCAAAGAATTTCAGAGTGAAGTGGAAAATCATCATAACAAGAAAAATAAAGTTTCTACGATCTAATCGTGGAGGTGAATATTTGAGTTACGAGTTTGGTCTTCATTTGAAACAATGTGGAATAGTTTCACAACTCATGCCACCTGGAACACCACAGCGTAATGGTGTGTCCAAATGTCGTAACCGCACTTTATTAGTTATGGTGCGGTCTATGATGTCTGTAAGGACATATTTATCCCTAAGTGTTTTGGTGATTGATGACAACGCATTTGCGGACTAATCGTGTGCCATGAGTTTTCCAGACACTTCTTTGCTAGGCACAAGACAATTGGGTGCCCCTCGAAGACTGACGAAGACGGCATCTTTTCTACGTTTCTTTTTGGTGGATTTGAGTCGTAGGAAAGCTGTACTATTAAGAGGGGGTCCGTGTTGGAAAGGTTTGGGTGGAATCATCACGTACACGTCTCCTTTTATCCCCTCCTTCTTCCTTGGAGCTTCCTCCATTTTTCCTGCCTCCTTTGACTAGCTGCTGTTGTGGTTGCGGTAGTACTGCTCCTGGATCAACGGTAGTACCGTAGGCATCCACGGTAGTACCGCGCCGTGGCGCGGTAGTACCGCTGGTGCTCACGGTAGTACCGCTCCCCTGGAGCCGCACTACCGCTGCCCACCAGGCTAGTGCCGCCCCCTTGCGGTAGTAGGAGTGGATGTAATTTTTTACATCCGCACCTACCGCGGTAGTACCGCTTTCGCCGTGCGGTAGTACCGCGCTATGCGGTCAGGCAGTAGTACCGCCCCTCGGCAGTACTACTGTGTCGGGTTTTTGCTACTTCCGTTTATTTGCGGAAGTAGGCACGGAAGTTCCCCTTCCCCCTGGCTGGGACTTTTGCCTTGCGGTAGTACCGCATGGGGGCGCGGTAGTACCGCGCGTGCGGAAGTACCGCCCCCAGCTTGCGTCTGTTTCTGTGCTGGGGTCGCGGCAGTACCGTGGGATGGTACGGTTGTACCGCACTGCCGTGCGGTAGTACCGCTTGGTTGCAAGCAGTAGTACCGCGCGGCCTTGCGGTAGTACCGCTGGCCAGGCGCGGTAGTACCGCTGGCCGTAGGCTGGTTGGTGGGTAACGGTTGGATCCTTTCCACACACTATATAAAGGGTCTCCTTCTTCCCCGTTGACTCACCTCTTCCACCATTAAAGCTCCATTATTGCTCCAAGCTCCATTTTCGCCCGATCTCACTCCCTAGCCAACCAAACTTGTTGATTTGCTCGGGAGTGGTTGAGAAGGCCCCGATCTACACTTCCACCAAGAGATATTTGATTCCCCCCTACTAATCCCTTGAGGATCTTGTTACTCTTGGGTGTTTGAGCATCCTAGACGGTTGAGGTCACCGCGAAGCCATAGTCCATTGTGGTGAAGCTTCATGGTGTCGTTGGGAGCCTCCAATTGAGTTGTGGAGATTGCCCCAACCTCGTTTGTAAAGGTTCGGTCGCCGCCTCCAAGGGCACCAATAGTGGAATCACGGCATCTCGCATTGTGTGAGGGCGTGAGGAGATTACGGTGGCCCTAGTGGCTTCTTGGGGAGCATTGTGCCTCCACACCGCTCCAACGGAGACGTACTTCCTCTCAAAGGGAAGGAACTTCGGCAACACATCCTCGTCTCCACCGTCTCCACTCTTGGTTATCTCGTGCCTTTACTTGTGTAGCTTATTTGTTTCATATATCTTGCTTGCTTGTGTTCCTATTCGTGTTGCATCATATAGGTTGCTCATCTAGTTGCATATCTAGACAACCTACTTTGATGCAAAGTTTAAATTGCTAAAGAAAAGCTAAAAATTGTTAGTTGCCTATTCACCCCCCCTCTAGTCAACCATATCGATCCTTTCAATGTCTCTTACTGATTTACCGCTATCGTTTTGGGGTTATGCTTTAGAGACGGCTGCATTCATGTTAAATAGGGCACCATCGAAATCCGTTGAGATGACACCATATGAACTGTGGTTTGGCAAGAAACCCAAGTTGTTGTTTCTTAAAGTTTGGGGCAGCGATGCTTATGTGAAAAAGCTTTAACCTGATAAGCTCGAACCCAAATCGGAGAAATGTGTGTTCATAGGATACCCATAGGACACTATTGGGTACACCTTCTATCACAGATCCGAAGTCAAGATATTCGTTGCTCTCGAAAGAGGTGAGTGGGAGGAAAGTAGAACTTGATGAGGTAATTGTACCTTCTCCCTTATTGGAAAGTAGTTCATCATGGAAATCAGTTCTAGTGATTCCTACACCAATTAGTGAGGAAGCTAATGATGATGATCATGAAACTTCTGATCAAGTTACTACCAAACCTCGTAGGTCAACCAGAGTAAGATCCGCACCAGAGTGGTACGGTAATCCTGTTTTGGAAGTCATGTTACATGACCATGATGAACCTACGAACTATGAGGAAGTGATACGTCTCTGTTGTATCTATAATTTTTGATTGTTCCATGCCAATATTCTACAGCTTTCATATACTTTTGGCAATTTTTTATACTATTTTTGGGACTAACATATTGATCCAGTGCCCAGTGCTAGTTCCTGTTTGTTGCATGTTTTATGTTTCGCAGAATATCCATATCAGACGGAATCCAAACGGGATAAAAACGGACAGAGCTTATTTTTGGAATATTTGGAAAATTCCGGAAGAAAAATCCACGCGAGACGGTACCCGAGGTGGCCATGAGGCAGGGCACGCGCCCCTGACCCTCGTGGGCCACCCGTAAGGCGGTTGATGCCCTTCTTTGGCTGCAAGAAAGCTAATTTTCGGAAGAAAAAAAATCACGGTGAAGGTTTCGATCCAATCGGAGTTACGGATCTCCATATATACCCGAAACGGTGAAAGGGCAGCAAAAAAGAACGCAGAAACAGAGAGAGACAGAGAGACAGATCCAATCTCGAAGGGGCTCTCGCCCCTCCCATGCCATGGAGGCCAAGGACCAAAGGGGAAACCCTTCTCCCATCTAGGGAGGAGGTCAAGGAGGAAGAATACGAAGGGGCCCCCTCTCCCCTTCTCTTCCGGTGGCGCCGGAATGCTGCCGTGGCCATCATCATCATCATCACCGCGATCTATTCCAACACCTCCGCCATCTTCACCAACATCTCCATCACCTTCCCCCCTCTATCTATAGCGGTCCACTCTCCCGCAACCCGCTGTACCCTCTACTTGAACATGGTGCTTTATGCTTCATATTATTATCCAATGATGTGTTGCCATCCTATGATGTCTGAGTAGATTTTCGTTGTCCTATCGGTGGTTGATGAATTGCTATGATTGATTTAATTTGCTTGTGGTTATGTTGCTGTCCTTTGGTGCCCATCATATGAGAGCGCGCGTGGATCACACCATAGGGTTAGTTGTATGTTGATAGGACTATGTATTGGAGGGCAAGAGTGACAGAAGCTTCAACCTAGCATAGAAATTGATGCATGCGGGATTGAAGGGGGGCCAATATATCTTAATGCTATGGTTGGGTTTTACCTTAATGAACATTAGTAGTTGCGGATGCTTGCTAATAGTTCCAATCATAAGTGCATAGAATTCCAAGTAAGGGATGACATGCTAGCAGTGGCCTCTCCCACATAATACTTGTTATCGGTCTAGTAAAGTAGTCAATTGCTTAGGGACAATTTCGCAACTCCTACCATCACTTTTCCACACTCGCTATATTTACTTTATTGTTTCTTAATCTAAACATCCCCTACTTTTTATTTACGTAATCTTTATTATCTTGCAAACCTATCCAACAACACCTACAAAGTACTTCTAGTTTCATACTTGTTCTAGCTAAAGCGAACGTCAAGCGTGCGTAGAGTTGTATCGGTGGTCGATAGAACTTGAGAGAATATTTGTTCTACCTTTAGCTCCTCGTTGGGTTCGACACTCTTACTTATCGAAAACTGTTGCGATCCCCTATACTTGTGGGTTATCAAGACCTTTTTATGGCGTCGTTGCCGGGGAGCAATAGCGTGGGGTGAATATTCTCGTGTGTGCTTGTTTGCTTTATCACTAAGTAATTTTATTTGCTGTTCTTAGTTGTTCTTTATCTTTAATTATGGGTAGGAAACGCAAAATACCAAAAAATTAGTTGTACCTACTGAACCAATGGTTGAAGAACCACTCAAAATCTATCACACTGCTGAAGCTTTTTACTTGGGTCATCTTCGATCCCTTTGTGCTCTTGCTAAAACCCCAACTAGCTTAGTTGATGGCAAATCATTAGATGAGCATGCTTGTTATGTGCGACACCGTATATCTAAAAAAGGGAAACGTTTACTGGATCAAATTCATCGTTTGCAATGCTATGCTTGGAATTTATGTGAAATATATGATTTTACTTGTTGTTCTGAAAACCCTAAGAAACACCTTCCCGATCAATGTGAGTTTAGTAATAATGGAATCGTATCTTCTTATGCTAAAGGTGTTTATAGTTACTATGATGTTCAACAAATTGAAGAATTTGTTGCTTTTAAGGGTGCTTATGAAATTGCTTCTTTGATTGAAAAGTATGGTGCTACTCTTTACAAATCTGAAAGTTTTACCGTACTTAAATATTGCTATGATAATTATGCTTCTAATGCCTATGTTAAACCATATATTGAGGACTGCCTCGCTGTACAAGAAGAGACTAATATTTTGCAGGAGTCTATGGAAGAAGAAATTGATGAAACTGTGAGCTCATTGGATGAAAAAGATGATGAGGACAGCGAAGAACAAAAGGAGGAAGAGCGGATTAGCTACTCGTGCCCACCTTCTAATGAGAGTAACTCTTCAACTCATACATTGTTTAAATTCCCTTCGTGCTTACCGAAGGATGATTGCTATGATGACTGCTATGATCTCGTTGATTCTTTTGAAATATCCCTTTTTGATGATGCTTGCTATACTTGTGGCCAAGATGCCAATACGAATTATGCTTATGGAGATGAACTTGCTATAGTTCCTTATGAGAGAGGAACTATATCTCCACCTCTCTATGTTTCCAATATGATAAAATTGCAAGAAACTGCTTATACTATGCATTTGCCTTTACGAAGAGAGTTAGACTTCGTTGTTACATGATATATGTTACTTTGTGCTCACTACTAAATTACAAATCATTGTTAATTCAAATTGGCTTTGATATACCTTGGGATCCGGGTGGATCCATTACTTGAGCACTATATGCCTAGCTTATTGGCTTTAAAGAAAGCGCTGCCAGGGAGACAACCCGGAAGTTTTAGGGAGTCATTTATTTCTGTTGTGTGATTTTATAAAGTTTAGAAATAAAAATAACGTTCCAAGGTATGCCTTTAGGATGTTTTAGATGCTTGTTGGTTTGTACGGTGCAGGACAGAAACTTTGGCTTTAGTGCGCGATTTTACATTTTTAGCTGGAATGTCAAATGGTTCTGATTCTTTTTGCACTGTCTTTCTATACAAATTATTTATTTTTCCTAATTTTGGAAGAATTTTTCAAGTATCAGAAGTATGGTGAATGTTCAGATTATTACAGACTGTTCTGTTTTAGACAGATTCTGTTTTTGATGCATAGTTTGCTTGTTTTGATGAAACTATCAATTTATGTCAGTGGATTAAGCCATGAAAAAGTTATATTACAGTAGACACAATGCAAAAACAAAATATGAATTGGTTTTCAACAGTACTTAGAGTAGTGATTTGCTTTATTATACTAACGGATCTTACCGAGTTTTCTGTTGAAGTTTTGTGTGGATGAAGTGTTCGATGATCGAGAAGGTCTCGATGTGAGAAGAAGGAAGAGAGGCAAGAGCTCAAGCTTGGGGATGCCCGAGGCACCCCAAGTAAATATTCAAGTATACTCAAGCGTCTAAGCATGGGGATGCCCCGGAAGGCATCCCCTCTTTCTTCAACAAGTATTGGTATGTTTTCGGATTCGTTACGTTCATGCGATATGTGCAATCTTGTAGCGTCTTTTGCATTTATTTTTCATTTTTGTTTTATGCACCATGCTGGTATGAGGTAGTCCTTGGTTGATTTATATAATGCTCTATGCACTTCACTTATATCTTTTGAGTATGGCTTTATAGAATGCTTCATGTGCTTCACTTATATCATTTGAAGTTTGGATTGCCTGTTTCTCTTTACATATACAACCGCCATTTGTAGAATGCTCTTTTGCTTCACTTATATTTGTTAGAGCGTGGGCATATCTTTTGTAGAAAGAATTGAACTCTCTTGCTTCACTTATATCTATTTAGAGAGATGACAGGAACTGGTCATTCACATGGTTAGTCATAAAATCCTACATAAACTTGTAGATCGCTGAATATGATATGTTTGATTCCTTGCAACAGTTTTGCGATATAAAGATGGTGATATTAGAGTCATCCTAGTGGGTAGTTGTGGATTGTAGAAATACTTGTGTTGAAGTTTTCGATTCCCGTAGCATGCACGTATGGTGAACCGTTATGTGATGAAGTCGGAGCATGATTTATTTATTGATTGTCTTCCTTATGAGTGGTGGTCGGGGACGAGCAATGGTCTTTTCCTACCAATCTATCCCCCTAGGAGCATGCGCGTAGTACTTTGTTTCGATAACTAATAGACTTTTGCAATAAGTATGTGAGTTCTTATGACTAATGTTGAGTCCATGGATTATACGCACTCTCACCCTTCCACCATTGCTAGCCTCTCTAGTACCGAACAACTTTCACCGGTACCATAAACCCACCATATACCTTCCTCAAAACAGCCATCATACCTACCTATCGTGGCATTTTCATAGCCATTCCGAGATATATTGCCATGCAACTTCCATCATCACCATCATATACATGACTTGAGCATTCATTGTCATATTGCTTTGCATGATCGTAAGATAGCTAGCATGATGTTTTCATGGTTTGTCCGTTTTTTGATGTCATTGCTACACTAGATCATTGCACATCCCGGTACACCGCCGGAGGCATTCATATAGAGTCATATATTTGTTCTAGTATCGAGTTGTAATATTGAGTTGTAAGTAAATAAAAGTGTGATGATCATCATTATTAGAGCATTGCCCCAGTGAGGAAAGGATGATGGAGACTATGATTCCCCCACAAGTCGGGATGAGACTCCGGACTTTAAAAATAAATAAAAGAGGCCAAAGAAGCCCAAATAAAAAAGAGGCCAAAGAAGCCCACCAAAAAAACAAAAAAAAAGAAAAAAATGAAATGAGAGAAAAAGAGAGAAGGGGCAATGTTACTATCCTTTTACCACACTTGTGCTTCAGAGTAGCACCATGTTCTTCATATAGAGAGTCTCTTGAGTTATCACTTTCATATACTAGTGGGAATTTTCATTATAGAACTTGGCTTGTATATTCCGGTGATGGGCTTCCTCAAAAGCCCGAGGTCTTCATGAGCAAGCAACTTGGATGCACACCCACTTAGTTTCAGTTTGAGCTTTCATACACTTATAGATCTAGTGCATCCGTTGCATGGCAATCCCTACTCACTCGCATTGATATCTATTGATGGGCATCTCCATAGCCCGTTGATACGCCTAGTTGATGTGAGACTATCTTCTCCTTTTTGTTTTCTCCACAACCACCATTCTATTCCACCTATAGTGCTATGTCCATGGCTCACGCTCATGTATTGCGTGAAAGTTGAAAAGGTTTGAGAACGTCAAAAGTATGAAACAATTGCTTGGCTTGTCATCGGGGTTGTGCATGATGTGAATATTTTGTGTGGTGAAGATGGAGCATAGCCAGACCATATAATTTTGTAGGGATAACTTTCTTTGGCCATGTTATTTTGAAAAGACATGATTGCTTTATTAGTAGGCTTGAAGTATTATTGTTTTTATGTCAAATGATAGACTATTGCTTTGAATCACTCGTGTCTTAATATTCATGCCATGATTAGATATGTGATCAAGATTATGCTAGGTAGCATTCAAACTCAAAAATTATCTGTTTTTTTTATCATTTACCTACTCGAGGACGAGCATGAATTAAGCTTGGGGATGTTGATACGTCTCCGTCGTATCTATAATTTTTTATTGTTCCATGCCAATATTCTATAGCTTTCATATACTTCTGGCAACTTTTTATACTATTTTTGGGACTAACATATTGTTCCAGTGCCCAGTGCCAGTTCCTGTTTGTTGCATGTTTTATGTTTCGCAGAATATCCATATCAAACGGAATCCAAACGGGATAAAAACGGACGGAGCTTATTTTTGGAATATTTGGAAAATTCCGGAAGAAAAATCCACGCGAGACGGTGCCCGGGGTGGCCACGAGGCAGGGGGCGCGCCTGCCCCCCTGGGTGTGCCCCTGACCCTCGTGGGCCACCCGTAAGGCAGTTGATGCCCTTCTTCGGACGCAAGAAAGCTAATTTTCGGGAAAAAAATCACGGCAAAGGTTTCGATCCAATCGGAGTTACGGATCTCCATATATACCCGAAACGGTGAAAGGGCAGCAGAAAAGAACGCAGAAACAAAGAGAGACAGAGAGACAGATCAAATCTCGGAGGGGCTCTCGCCCCTCCCATGCCATGGAGGCCAAGGACCACAGGGGAAACCCTTCTCCCATCTAGGGAGGAGGTCAAGGAGGAAGAAGACGAAGGGGCCCCCTCTCCCCTTCTCTTCCGGTGGCGCCGGAACGCTGCCGTGGCCATCATCATCATCACCGCGATCTACTCCAACACCTTCGCCATCTTCACCAACATCTCCATCACTTTCCCCCCTCTATCTACAGCGGTCCACTCTCCCGCAACCCGTTGTACCCTCTACTTGAACATGGTGCTTTATGCTTCATATTATTATCCAATGATGTGTTGCCATCCTATGATGTCTGAGTAGATTTTCATTGTCCTATCGGTGGTTGATGAATTGCTATGATTGATTTAATTTGCTTGTGGTTATGTTGATGTCCTTTGGTGCCCATCATATGAGAGTGCGCATGGATCACACCATAGGGTTAGTTGTATGTTGGTAGGACTATGTATTGGAGGGCAAGAGTGACAGAAGCTTCAACCTAGCATAGAAATTAATGCATACGGGATTGAAGGGGGGCCAATATATCTTAATGCTATGGTTGGGTTTTACCTAAATGAACATTAGTAGTTGCGGATGCTTGCTAATAGTTCCAATCATAAGTGCATAGAATTCCAAGTAAGGGATGACATGCTAGCAGTGGCCTCTCCCACATAATACTTGCTATCGGTCTAGTAAAGTAGTCAATTGCTTAGGGACAATTTCGCAACTCCTACCATCACTTTTCCACACTCGCTATATTTACTTTATTGTTTCTTAATCTAAACATCCCCTACTTTTTATTTACATATCTTTATTATCTTACAAACCTATCCAACAACACCTACAAAGTACTTCTAGTTTCATACTTGTTCTAGGTAAAGCGAACGTCAAGCGTGCGTAGAGTTGTATCGGTGGTCGATAGAACTTGAGGGAATATTTGTTCTACCTTTAGCTCCTCGTTGGGTTCGACACTCTTACTTATCAAAAACTGTTGCGATCCCCTATACTTGTGGGTTATCAGGAAGCGATGATGAGCCCAGATTCCGCAAAATGGCTTGAGGCCATGAAATCTGAGATGGGATCCATGTGTGAGAACAAAGTATGGACTTTGGTTGACTTGCCCGATGATCGGCAAGCCATAGAGAATAAATGGATCTTCAAGAAGAAGACTCACGCTGATGGTAATGTTACTGTTTACAAAGCTCGACTTGTTGCGAAAGGTTTTCGACAAGTTCAAGGAGTTGACTACGATGAGACCTTCTCACCCGTAGCGATGCTTAAGTGTGTCCGAATCATGTTAGCAATTGCCGAATTTTATGATTATGAAATTTGGCAAATGGATGTCAAAATTGCATTCCAGCGATCCATTTATGGACTGGTGCAAGCCTCTCGGAGTTGGAATATATGCTTTGATAGTGTGATCAAAGCATATGGTTTTATACAGACTTTTGGAGAAACCTGTATTTACAAGAAAGTGAGTGGGAGCTGTGTAGCATTTCTAATATTATATGTGGATGACATATTGTTTATCGGAAATGATACTGAATTTGTGAATAGCATAAAAGGATACTTGAATAAATAAATTTCAATGAAAGACCTCGGTGAAGCTGCTTATATATTGGGCATCAAGATCTATAGAGATAGATCAAGACACTTAATTGGACTTTCACAAAGCACATACCTTCATAAAGTTTTGAAGAAGTTCAAAATGGATCAGTCAAAGAAAGGGTTCTTGCCTGTGTTGCAAGGTGTGAAGTTGAGTCGGACTCAATGCCCGACCACTGCAGAAGATAGAGAGAAAATGAAAGTCATTCCCTATTCCTCAGCCATAGGTTCTATCTTGTATGCAATGATGTGTACTAGACCTGATGTGTGCCTTGATATTAGTTTAGCAGGGAGGTACCAAAGTAATCCAGGAGTGGATCACTCGACAGCCGTCAAGAACATCCTGAAATACCTGAAAAGGACTAAGGATATGTTTCTCGTTTATGGAGGTGACAAAGAGCTCGTCGTAAACGGTTACGTTGATGCAAGCTTTGACACTGATCAAGATGACTCTAATTTGCAAACCTGATACATATTTATATTGAATGGTGGAGTTGTCAGTTGCTGTAGTTCCAAGTAGAACGTCATGGAGGGTTCTACGTGTGAAGCGGAGTACATAGCTGCTTCGGAAGCAGCAATTGAAGGAGTCTGGATGAAGGAGTTCATATCCTATCTAGGTGTAATACCTAGTGCATCGGGTCCAACGAAAATCTTTTGTGAAAATACTAGTGCAATTGCCTTGGCAAAGGAAATCCAGATTTCACAAGAGAATCAAGCACATCAAGAGACGCTTCAATTACATCTGCGATCAAGTCAAGGAGGGAGACATAGAGATTTGCAAGATACATACGGATCTGAATGTTGTAGACCCACAGACTAAGCCTCTCTCACGAGCAAAACATGATCAGCACCAAGACTCCATGGGTGTTAGAATCATTACTATGTAATCTAGATTATTGACTCTAGTGCAAGTGGGAGACTGGAGGAAATATGCCCTAGAGGCAATAATAAAGTTGTTACTTATATTTACTTATATCATGATAAAAGTTTATTATTCATGCTAGAATTGTATTAACTGGAAACTTAGTACAAGTGTGGATACATAGACAAACAGAGTACCCCTAGTATGCCTCTACTTGACTAGCTCGTTAATCAAAGATGGTTAAGTTTCTTAGCCATAGACATGTGTTGTCATTTGATGAACATGATCACATCATTATAGAATGATGTGATGGACAAGACCCATCTTTTAGCTTAGCATAATGATCGTTTAGCTTTTTTGCTATTGCTTTCTTCATGACTTATACATGTTCCTCAGATTATGAGATTATGCAACTCCTGAATACCGGAGGAACACCTTGTGTGCTATCAAACGTCACAACGTAACAGGGTGATTATAAATATGCTATACAGGTGTCTTCGATGGTGTTTGTTGAGTTGGCATAGATCGAGATTATAATTTGTCACTCCATGTATCGAAGAGGTATCTCTAGGCCCTCTCGGTAATGCACATTGATGACCCACAAATATAGGGGATCTATCGTAGTCCTTTTGATAAGTAAGACTGTCGAACCCAACGAGGAGCAGAAGGAAATGATAAGCGGTTTTCAGCAAGGTATTCTCTGCAAGTACTGAAATAAGTGGTAACAGATAGTTTTGTGATAAGATAAGTTGTAACGAGCAACAAGTAACAAAAGTAAATAAAGTGCAACAAGGTGGCTCAATCCTTTTTGTAGCAAAGGACAAGCCGGAACAAACTCTTATAATAGGAAAAGCGCTCCCGAGGACACATGGGAATATCGTCGAGCTAGTTTTCATCACGTTCATATGATTCGCGTTCGATACTTTGATAATTTGATATGTGGGTGGACCGGTGCTTGGGTGCTGTTCTTACTTGAACAAGCATCCCACTTATGATTAACCTCTATTGCAAGCATCCGCAACTACAACAAAAGTATTAAGGTAAACCGAACCATAGCATGAAACATGTGGATCCAAATCAGCCCCTTACGAAGCAACGCATAAACTAGGGTTTAAGATTCTGTCACTCTAGCAACCCATCATCTACTTATTACTTCCCAGTGCCTTCCTCTAGGCCCAAATAATGGTGAAGTGTTATGTAGTCGACGTTCACATAACACCACTAGAGGCTAGACAACATACATATTATCAAAATATCAAACGAATACCAAATTCACATGACTACTAATAGCAAGACTTCTCCCTTGTCCTCAGGAACAAACGTAATTACTCACAAAGCATATTCATGTTCATAATCAGAGGGGTAATAATATGCATATAGGATCTGAACATATAATCTTCCACCAAATAAACCAACTAGCATCAACTACAAGGAGTAATCAACACTACTAGCAACCTACTAGCACCAATCCCGGACTTTGAGACAAGAATTGGATACAAGAGATGAACTAGGGTTTGGAGATGAGATGGTGCTGGTGAAGATGTTGATGGAGATTGCCCTCTCCCGATGAGAGGAGCGTTGGTGATGACGATGGTGATGATTTCCCCCTCCCGGAGGGAAGTATCCCCGGCAGAACAGCTCTCCGGAGCTCTAGATTGGTTCCGCCAAGGTTCCGCCTCGTGGCGGCGGAGTCTCGTCCCGAAAAGTTCCCCTCTATTTTTTCTCATCGAAAGACTTCATATAGGAGAAGATGGACGTCGGAGAGCCACCAGGGGGCCCACGAGGTAGGGGGCGCGCCCTAGGGGGGGGCGCCCCCACCCTCGTGAGCAGGGTGTGGGCCCCCTGGCCTTCATCTTTGGCGAGGATTTTTCTTTATTTATTTTAAGATGTTCCGTGGAGTTTCAGGACTTTTGGAGTTGCGCAGAATAGGTCTCTAATATTTGCTCCTTTTCCAGCCCAGAATTCCAGCTGCCGGCATTCTCCCTCCTTATGTAAACCTTGTAAAATAAGAGAGAATAGCCATAAGTATTGTGACATAAAGTGAAATAACACCCATAATGCAATAAATATTGATATAAAAGCATGATGCAAAATGGACGTATCAACTCCCCCAAGCTTAGACCTCACTTGTCCTCAAGCGAAAAGCCGATAACAATAAATATGTCCTCATGTTTAGAGGTAGAGGCGTCGATAAAAATAAAATACGGACATGAAGGCATCATGGATTATTCTCATAACAGCAACATATATAGATTTTGTCATATGATTACTTATGTTCAAGTGATGATCTATTCACGATGCAAAAGTATAAATCATAAACCTTATTGGGCTCCGACAAACTATAATCTCAGTCATTGAAGCAATTGCAATTTATCATAACATCAGAAAGAGTCTATGTCAGAGCTAAAAAGCAAGTCCACATACTCAACTATCATTTAGTCCTCCATAATTGCTAACACTCACGCAATACTTGTGGTTACGGAGTTTTAATCGGACATAGAGAAAGATAGGGGCTTATAGTTTTGCCCCACAACCTTTTACCTCAAGGGTAATGTCAACAATAATGGTTCATGCTCCCCTACATCCAATTAGATATATATATCATGTTCTTTCCAACATGCTGAGCTTGCCAAAGGACAAAAGGAAAAATAAAAGGTGAAGATCACCATGACTCTTGCATAAGGTAGAAGATAATGATAAAGGATAGGCCCTTGGCGGAAGGAAGCAGAGGTTGCCATGCGCTTTTATGGTTGGATGCATAAAATCTCAATGCAAAAGAACGTCACTTTATATTCCCCCTTGTGATATGAACCTTTATTATGGAGTATGTCACTTTTATTACTTCCACATCACAAGATCGTATAAATCTTATTTCCCCCACACCAATCAATCATACATAGTTAGAGCAATTTTTATTGCTTTGCACCGATGACAACTTACTTGAAGGATCTTACTCAATCCATAGGTAGATATGGTGGACTCTCATGGCAAAACTGGTTTAGGGATTTTGGAAGCACAAGTAGTATTTCTACTTGGTGCTGAGAATTTGGCTAGCATGAGGGGGAAAGGCAAGCTCAACAAGTTAGAGGATCCATGACAACATACTTTATCTCGGATATAAGAAAGACATAACTCATTACGTTGTCTTCCTTGTCCAACATCAACTCTTTAGCATGTCATATTTTAATGAGTGCTCCCAATCATAAAAGATGTCAATGATAATATATCTATATGTGAAAACCTCTCTTTCCTTATTACTTCCTATTAATTGCAACAATGACCAAAGCTATGTCTGCCAACTCCCAACAACTTTTAATCATCATACTCTTTCTATGTGAAGTCATTACTCTCAATAAGATCAATATGAACTCTTTGTTTCTTTTTATTCTTTTCTCTTTTTATTTTATTCACCCAAGATCATGGCAAAATAGTCAAGCCCTTGACTCAACACTAATCTTTATTATATATAGCTCACGGACTCGATTACAAAGAGAGATCAAAAAGCAAAACTCAAAACTAGATCATGCCATAAACTTTATTCTACTAGATCAAGATACTACTAATAGGATCGAACTAAGGAAAACGATAAAGATAGGAGTTGTGATGGTGATACGATACCGGGGCACCTCCCCCAAGCTTGGCAGTTGCCAAGGGGAGTGCCCATACCCATGTGATTATATCTCCTTCTTTGTTGTCGGTGTAATATTCTTGGCGATGATTCCCCTCAGGATGCGGTTCTCCTCCTCGAGCTTATTAACTTGCTGTTTGAGGTCCATTATTTCCTTACGGAGCTTTCCTGTGACAGCTAAAGCTCCTTGCACCCAAGGGTGTTGCATAGCTGCGGGGGAACAAGTGACACTCCTCTTCATATTTTCATAAGAAAGAAATCTAACATTAGAAGGGATAACCGAGTTTGGAATAGCTGAGCTCTGTAGTTCCCCCATCGTGAACCCAGCTCGGGGGCGAGAGGTGACTTCTTGATCCTCCATGGCATCTACTCTCATCAAGTCAGCCTCCATCTCTTCCTCCGTTGCGGGCCCAAAGTGGTCAGCGTCGCTGTTTGCCCTTGGTTCCGGTGCCGGATTAGATACCCGGCTCTCCCTGATTGACTCTTGAGAAGACATCTTGTTCTAATCTACAGCAGCAACAGCTCGAAAACAAAAACAGAGGAAATTTGCGTGATACGGGAGTCAAAACCTTCGGGAGAATATATAATGAATTTTTACCGACCAAAATACGTATCGTGCAAGAAAACGGAGTCCGGAAGGCACACGAGGTGCTCACGAGGTAGGGGCGCGCCCACCACCATCGTGGGGCCCTCATGTCCTTCCCGGACTGCTACTTATTTTTCTACTTTTCTAAATATTCCAAAACGAAGAAATATTGCCTTAAAATTGTTTTGGAGTCGGTTTACTTACCGTACCACATACCTATTCCTTTTCGGAGTCTGAAACATTTCGGAAAGTGTCCCTTATGTATTCCTCCGGGGTTACGGTTTCAATAATATTGGTTTCAACATTTATGGGATTACCTGAGATATAATGTTTAATTCTTTGACCATTTACCACCTTCGGATTTGTGCCCTCGAAGTTGTTGATTTTTATGGCACCGGAACGATAGACCTCCTCGATAACATAGGGGCCTTCCCATTTAGAGAGAAGTTTTCCTGCAAAAAATCTTAAATGAGAGTTGTATAGCAATACATAATCACCTACATTAAACTCGCGCTTTTGTATCCTTTTGTCATGCCATCTTTTAACTTTTTCTTTAAACAACTTGGCATTTTCATAAGCCTAGGTTCTCCATTCATCAAGTGAGCTAATATCAAATAAACTCTTCTCACCGGCAAGTTTGAAATCATAGTTAAGCTCTTTAATAGCCCAATATGCCTTATGTTCTAGTTCGAGAGGTAAGTGACATGCTTTTCCATAAACCATTTTATACGGAGACATACCCATAGGATTTTTGTATGCGGTTCTATATGCCCATAATGCATCATCAAGTTTCTTAGACCAATTCTTTCTAGACCTATTAACAGTCTTTTGCAAAATTAATTTGATCTCTCTATTGCTCAACTCTACTTGACCACTAGACTGTGGGTGATAAGAAGATGCAATTCTATGATTAACATCATATCTAGCAAGCATTTTACGGAAGGCACCATGAATAAAGTGTGGACCACCATCAGTCATTAAATATCTAGGGACTCCAAACCTCGGAAAAATAACTTCTTTAAGCATTTTAATAGAACTGTTGTGATCAGCACTACTAGTTGGAATAGCTTCTACCCACTTAGTAACGTAATCAACAGCAACTAGAATATGTGTATATCCATTAGAGCCAGGAAAAGGTCCCATATAATCAAAGCCCCAAACATCAAACGGTTCAATAACAAGAGAATAATTCATAGGCATTTCTTGACGTCTACTAATATTACCAATTCTTTGACATTCATCACAAGACAAGACAAACTTACGGGCATCCTTGAAGAGAGTAGGCCAATAAAAACCAGATTGCAGTACCTTATGTGCAGTTCTATCTCCAGCGTGGTGTCCTCCATAAGACTCGGAATGACACTTGCATAGGATCTGTTCCTGTTCATGATCAGGTACACAACGTCTAATAACACCATCTACTCCTTCTTTATAAAGATGTGGGTCATCCCAAAAGTAATGTCTCAAGTCATAGAAAAACTTTTTCTTTTGCTGGTATGTGAAGCTAGGTGGTATAAACTTAGCAACAATATAATTAGCATAATCAGCATACCATGGAGTACTACGAGAAGTACTTATAACATTTAATTGTTCAACAGGAAAGTTATCATTAATAGGCAGTGGGTCATCAAGGATATTTTCTAACCTAGACAAGTTGTCTGCAACGGCGTTCTCAGCTCCCTTTCTATCAACAATATGCAAATCAAATTCTTGTAGCAAGAGAACCCATCTAATAAGTCTAGGTTTAGCATCTTTCTTTTCCATAAGGTATTTAATAGCAGCATGATCAGTTTGAATAGTTACTTTAGAATCAACAATATAAGATCTGAACTTATCACAAGCAAATACAACTGCTAAAAGCTCTTTTTCAGTAGTAGCATAATTTCTTTGAGCATTGTCTAGAGTCTTACTAGCATAATGAATAACATTTAATTTCTTATCAACTCTTTGCCCTAGAATAGCACCTACATCATAATCACTAGCATCACACATAATTTCAAAGGGTAAATTCCAATCAGGTGGCTGAACAACAGGTGCAGAGACTAATGCTTTCTTAAGTATTTCAAATGCTTCTACACAATCATCATCAAAGACAAATGGTATATCTTTTTGTAATAAATTAGTCAGAGGCCGAGAAATTTTTGAGAAGTCCTTAATGAACCTCCTATAAAATCCAGCGTGACCAAGGAAACTTCTTATACCTTTGATGTCCTTGGGACATGGCATCTTTTCAATAGCATCAACCTTGGCTTTATCAAATTCAATACCTCTTTCAGAAACTTTGTGCCCCAAGACAATACCTTCATTAACCATAAAGTGGCACTTTTCCCAATTCAAGACAAGATTAGTTTCTTCACATCTCTGCAAAACTCGATCAAGATTGCTCAAGCAATCATCAAAAGAAGAACCATAGACGGAAAAGTCGTCCATGAAAACCTCATAATTTTTTTCACAAAAGTCAGAGAATATAGCCATCATGCATCTTTGAAAGGTAGCAGGTGCATTACATAAACCAAAAGGCATACGTCTATAAGCAAAAGTACCAAAAGGGCTTGTAAAAGTAGTCTTAGATTGATCTCTAGCCGACACAGGTATTTGAGAGAAACCAGAATAACCATCTAGAAAGCAATAGTGTGTATGTTTGCATAATCTTTCTAGCATTTGATCAATAAAAGGTAAGGGGTAATGATCTTTCTTAGTAGCTTTATTTAATTTGCGGAAATCAATTACCATCCTATAACCTGTGATAATTCTTTGTGGAATCAATTCATCTTTATCATTAGGAACAACAGTAATACCTCCCTTCTTAGGGACACAATGGACATGACTTACCCACACACTATCAGCAACGGGATAGATTATACCTGCCTCCAGAAGCTTAAGTATTTCTTTTCTTACCACTTCTTTCATTTTAGGATTCAGACGTCGTTGAGGATCACGAACTGGTTTGGCATCTGCTTCCAAATTTATTTTATGTTGACATAGAGTGGGACTAATGCCCTTAAGATCATCAAGAGTATATCCAATAGCAGCACGATGCTTCTTCAGAGTTTTCAATAATCTTTCTTCTTCATCCTCTGAAAGGTTAGCACTAGTAATAACAGGATATATCTTATTTTTATCAAGATAAGCATATTTAAGATTATCAGGCAACGGTTTAAGCTCAAACACGGGATCACCCTTGGGTGGAGGAGGATCTCCTAAAATTTCAACAGGCAAATTGTGTTGCAGAATAGGTTCCTGTTTAAAGAATACTTCATCTATTTCCCTTCTTTCATTCATGAACATATCATTTTCATGGTCTAGTAAATAATGTTCTAAAGGATCACTAGGAGGTACAGCAATAGAAGCAAGACCAATAATTTCATCCTTACTAGGCAATTCTTCCTCACGATGTTGTTTACTAAATTTAGAGAATTTAAACTCATGAACCATATCATCCAAGCCAATAGTAACAACATTCTTTTTGCAATCTATCCTAGCATTAACAGTGTTCAAGAAGGGTCTACAAATATAATGGGACAAAAGCTATCTTGTGGAGAAGTAAGAACAAGAAAATCAGCAGGATATTTAGTTTTCCCACACGAGACATCAACATCTCTAACAATTCCAATTGGTGAAATAGTATCTCTATTGGCAAGTTTAATTGTGACATCAATACCTTCTAACTCAGCAGGTGCAATTTCATTCTTAATTTCTTCGTATAAAGTATGCGGTATAACACTAGCACTCGCACCCATATCACATAAGCCATGATAACAATGATCTCCTATTTTAACAGAAATAACAGGCACGCCTACCACAGGTCTATGTTTATCTTTAGCACAAGGTATAGCAATTCTAGCAGTTTCACCTTCGAACTGAATAACATGCCCATCAATATTATCAGACAAGAGATCTTTAACAATAGCAATATTAGGTTCTACTTTAACTTGCTCAGGAGGTGTATAAGTTCAAATATTGCTTTTACGAACAACAGTTGAAGCTTTAGCATGATCCTTTACTCTAACAGGCAAAGGTGGTTTCTCAACATAAGAAGTAGGAACAATGGGATCATTATAAGTGACAGTCTTTTCTTCAACTTTAATAGGTGCAGCTACTTTTACTTCTATGGGAGGATGATATTTAAACCACTTCTCCTTAGGGAGATCAACATAAGTAGCAAAAGATTCACAGAAAGAAGCTACTATCTCAGAGTCAAGGCCATATTTAGTGCTAAACTTACAGAAAATATCAGTGTCCATAAAAGATTTAACACAATCAAACTTAGGTGTCATACCTAACTCCTTGCCTTCGTCGAGGTCCCAATCTTCAG
The DNA here is from genome assembly GCF_003073215.2 of Triticum urartu. NCBI lineage: Eukaryota > Viridiplantae > Streptophyta > Magnoliopsida > Poales > Poaceae > Triticum > Triticum urartu. The sequence continues at coordinate 280,033,069 of NC_053022.1, forward strand.
AGTTGCGTTTAATTCTATCCAATAAATTCCATCTGAATTCAATAGTCTTCATCATAAAAGAGCCAGCACAAGAAGCATCGAGCATGGTGCGATTATTTCAGAAAGCCAAGCATATAAATTTTGAATAATCATTTCTCTTGAGAGCTCATGATTGGGGCATGAATATAACATTGATTTAAGCCTCCCCCAAGCTTGAGCGATGCTTTCTCCTTCGCGAGGCCAGAAATTATATATATAATTGCGATAACGGTGAACAAGATGCATAGGGTAATACTTTTGATGAAATTCCAACTTCAATCTTTTATAGTCCCATGATCTCATATCATCACATAGCCTATACCATATCAATGCATCTCCCTTCAAAGATAAAGGGAAGACCTTTTTCTTAGCAACATCATCGGGTATACCTGCAAACTTAAATAATCCACAAACTTCATCCACATATATTAAGTGCTCATCAGGATGCTTTATTCCATCTCCTGTAAAAGGGTTAGCTAGCAGTCTTTCCATCATACCCGAAGGAAATTCAAAAGGAGTTTCATTTTCAATAGGTTCAGTAGGTTGAGGAGCAACTCTTTGCTCTACTGGACGGGGTGAAGATACCCCGAACAAGCCCCTCAGAGAATTACTTTCCATAGTAACAAGTGACAGTAAATTTCAGCACACTATATAAATTTTTCCTTACCAAATTCCACCTACCAAAGGCGCTACACTCCCCGGCAATGGCGCCAAAAAAGAGTCTTGATGACCCACAAGTATAGGGGATCTATCGTAGTCCTTTCGATAAGTAAGAGTGTCGAACCCAACGAGGAGCAGAAGGAAATGATAAGCGGTGCTCAGCAAGGTATTCTCTGCAAGTACTGAAATAAGTGGTAACAGATAGTTTTGTGATAAGATAAATTGTAACGAGCAACAAGTAACAAAAGTAAATAAAGTGCAGCAAGGTGGCTCAATCCTTTTTGTAGCAGAGGACAAGCCAGAACAAACTCTTATAATAGGAAAAGTGCTCCCGAGGACACATGGGAATATCGTCAAGCTAGTTTTCATCACGTTCATATGATTCGCGTTCGATACTTTGATAATTTGATATGTGGGTGGACCGGTGCTTGGGTGCTGTTCTTACTTGAACAAGCATCCCACTTATGATTAACCTCTATTGCAAGCATCCGCAACTACAACAAAAGTATTAAGGTAAACCTAACCATAGCATGAAACATGTGGATCCAAATCAGCCCCTTAGGAAGCAACGCATAAACTAGGGTTTAAGATTCTGTCACTCTAGCAACCCATCATCTACTTATTACTTCCCAGTGCCTTCCTCTAGGCCCAAATAATGGTGAAGTGTTATGTAGTCGACGTTCACATAACACCACTAGAGGCTAGACAACATACATCTTATCAAAATATCAAACGAATACCAAATTCACATGACTACTCATAGCAAGACTTCTCCCTTGTCCTCAGGGAACAACCGTAAACTACAAGGAGTAATCAACACTACTAGCAACCTACTAGCACCAATCCCGGACTTTGAGACAAGAATTGGATACAAGAGATGAACTAGGGTTTGGAGATGAGATGGTGCTGGTGAAGATGTTGATGGAGATTGGCCTCTCCCGATGAGAGGATCGTTGGTGATGACGATGGTGATGATTTCCCCCTCCCAGAGGGAAGTATCCCCGGCAGAACAGCTCTACCGGAGCTCTAGATTGGTTTCGCCAAGGTTCCGCCTCGTGGCGGCGGAGTCTCGTCCCGAAAAATTCCCTCTTATTTTTTTCTCATCGAAAGACTTCATATAGGAGAAGATGGACGTCGGAGAGCCACCAGGGGGCCCACAAGGTAGGGGGCGCGCCCTAGGGGGGGCGCGCCCCCACCCTCATGAGCAGGGTGTGGGCCCCCTGGCCTTCATCTTTGGCGAGGATTTTTCTTTATTTATTTTAAGACGTTCCGTGGAGTTTCGGGACTTTTGGAGTTGCGCAGAATAGGTCTCTAATATTTGCTCATTTTCCAGCCCAGAATTCCAGCTGCCGGCATTCTCCCTCTTCATGTAAACCTTGTAAAATAAGAGAGAATAGTCATAAGTATTGTGACATAAAGTGAAATAACAGCCCATAATGCAATAAATATCGATATAAAAGCATGATGCAAAATGGACGTATCACACATCACTATGAGCCTTGCAAGAAATGTGTCTAATGAGTTAGCCACAGGATGATGCATTGCGGAATGAGTAAAGAGACTTTCCGGTGATGAGATTGAACTAGGTATGATGATACCGACGGTCGACTCTCGGGCAAGTAACATACCGATGACAAAGGGAACAACATATGTTGTTATGCGTTTTGACCAATAAAAATCTTCATAGAATATGTAGGAGCTAATATGAGCATCCAGGTTCCGCTATTGGTTGTTGACCGGAGATGTGTCTCGGTCATGTCTACATAGTTCTTGAACCCGTAGGGTTCGCACGCTTAATGTTCGATGACAATTTGTATTATGAGTTTCGTGTTTTGATGAACCGAAGTTTGTTCGGAGTCCCGGATGTGATCACAGACATGACGAGGAGTCTCGAAATGGTCAAGACATAAAGATCCATATATTGGAAGGCTACATTCGGACACCGGAATGGTTCGGGTCGTTTTAGATAAGTTTCGGAGTACCGGGGGTTACCAGAACCCCCCCCCCCCCCCCCGGAGGTTAATGGGCCACCATGGGCCTTAGTGGAGAAGAGAGAGGACCAGCCAAGATGTGGCACCCCCCCCCTTGCCCAGTCCGAATTGGGCAAGGGGAGGGGGCGGCGCCCCCCTCCTTCCTTCTCTCCTCTTCCTCCTTCCCTTCTTCTCCTACTTAGAATAGGAAAGGGGGGACCGAATACTACTTGGACCGTGAGTCCAAGTAGGACTCCACCCATGGCGCGGCCCCCCTAGGGCCGGCCACCTCTCCTCCCCCCTTTATATACGTGGGAGGGGGCACCCCAAAGGCACAACAAGTTTTCTCTTAGCCGTGTGCGGTGTCCCCTCCATAGTTACACACCTCGGTCATATCGTCGTAGTGCTTAGGCGAAGCCCTGCACCGGTAACTTCATCATCACCGTCATCACGCCATCGTGCTGACGGAACTCTCCCTCGTCCTCAACTGGATCAAGAGATCAAGGGACGTCATCGAGCTGAACATGTGCTGAACGCGGAGGTGTCGTACGTTCGGTGCTTGGATCGGTTGGATCATGAAGACGTTCGACTACATCAACCGCATTACTAAACGCTTCCGCTTTAGGTCTACGAGGATACGTGGACACACTCTCCCCTCTCGTTGCTATGCATCTCCTAGATAGATCTTGCGTGATCGTAGGATTTTTTTTTTTGAAATACTTCGTTCCCCAACAGGGGGCGACACCCTCTCCTAGTCCAATTCGGACCAGCCATGGGGGGCACCCCTTGTGGCCCTTCTCTACTTTCCACTAAAGCCCATTAAGGCCCACTACTTCCCCTGGGGGTTCCGGTAACCTACCGGTACTCCGAAAAATACCCGAAACACTTCGGAACCATTCCGGTGTCCGAATATAACCTTCCAATATATCAATCTTTACCTCTCGACCATTTCGAGACTACTGGTCATGTCCGTGATCTCATCCGGGACTCCGAAGAAGCTTTGGTCATCAAATCACATAACCCATAATACAAATCGTCATCGAACGTTAAGCGTGCGGACCCTACAGGTTTGAGAACTATGTAGACATGACCGAGACACATCTCCGGTCAATAACCAATAGCGAAACATGGATGATCATATTGGTTCCTACATATTCTACAAAGATCTTTATCGGTCAAACCGCATAACAACATACGTTATTCCCTTTGTCATCGGTATGTTACTTGCCCGAGATTCGATCATCGGTATCTTCATACCTAGTTCAATCTCGTTACCGAAAAGTCTCTTTACTCATTCCGTAATGCATGATCCCGTAACTAACTCATTAGTTACATTGCTTGCAAGGCTCATAGTGATGTGCATTACCGAGAGGGAGTAGAGATACCTCTCTGATACACGGGGTGACAAATCCTAATCTTGATCTATGCCAACTCAACAAACACCATCAGAGACACCTGTAGAGCATCTTTATAATCACCCAGTTACGTTATGATGTTTGATAGCACGCAAGGTATTCCTCCGGTATTCGGGAGTTGCATAATCTCATAGTTAGAGGAACATGTATAAGTCATGATGAAAGCAATAGCAATAAAACTAAACAATCATTATGCTAAGCTAACAGATGGGTCATGTCCATCACATCATTCTCTAATGATGTGATCTCATTCATCAAATGACAACACATGTCTATGGTCATGAAGCTGAACCATCTTTGATTAACGAGCTAGTCTAGTAGAGGCATACTAGGGACACTCTGTTTGTCTATGTATTCACACATGTACTAAGTTTCCGGTTAATACAATTCTAGCATGAATAATAAACATTTATCATGATATAAGGAAATATAAATAACAACTTTATTATTGCCTCTAGGGCATATTTCCTTTAGTCTCCCACTTGCATTAGAGTCAATAATCTAGATTACATAGTAATGATTCTAACACCCATGGAGTCTTGGTGCTGATCATGTTTTGCTCGTGAGAGAGGCTTAGTCAAGGGGTCTGCAACATTCAGATTCGTGTGTATCTTGCAAATCTCTATGTCTCCCTCCTTGACTTGACCGCTAATGGAATTGAAGCGTCTCTTGATGTGTTTGGTTCTCTTGTGAAATCTGGATCCCTTCGCCAAGGCAATTGCTCCAGTATTGTCACAAAAGATTTTCATTGGACCCGATGCACTAGGTATTACACCTAGATCGGATATGAACTCCTTCGTACAGACTCCTTCATTTGTTGCTTCCGAAGTAGCTATGTACTCCGCTTCACACGTAGATCCCGCCACGACGCTCTGCTTGGAACTGCACCAACTGACAGCTCCACCATTCAATATAAATACGTATCCAGTTTGTGACTTAGAGTCATCTGGATCAGTGTCAAAGCTTGGATCGATGTAACCATTTATGATGAGCTCTTTGTCACCTCCATAAACGAGAAACATATCCTTAGTCCTTTTCAGGTATTTCACGATGTTCTTGACCGCTGTCCAGTGATCCACTCCTGGATTACTTTGGTACCTCCCTGCTAAATTTATAGCAAGGCACACATCAGGCCTGGTACACAGCATTGCGTACATGATAGAACCTATGGCTGAGGCATAGGGAATGACTTTCATTTTCTCTCTATCTTCTGCAGTGGTCGGGCATTGAGTCTGACTGAACTTCACACCTTGTAACACAGGCAAGAACCCTTTCTTTGACTGACCCATTTTGAACTTCTTCAAAACTTTATCAAGGTATGTGCTTTGTGAAAGTCCAATTAAGCGTCTTGATCTATCTCTATAGATCTTGATGCCCAATATATAAGCAGCTTCACCGAGGTCTTCCATTAAAAAAGTCTTATTCAAGTATCCTTTTATGCTATCCAGAAATTATGTATTATTTCCAATCAACAATATGTCATCCACATATAATATTAGAAATGCTACACAACTCCCACTCACTTTCTTGTAAATACATGCTTCTCCAAAAGTCTGTATAAAACCATATGCTTTGATCACACTATCAAAATGTATATTCCAACTCCGAGAGGCTTGCACCAGTCCATAAATGGATCGCTGGAGCTTGCACACTTTGTTAGCACCTTTAGGATCGACAAAACCTTCTGGTTGCATCATATACAACTCTTCTTTAAGATATCCATTAAGGAATGCAGTTCTGACATTCATTTGCCAAATTTCATAATCATAAAATGCGGCAATTGCTAACATGATTCGGACAGACTTAAGCATCGCTACAGGTGAGAAGGTCTCATCGTAGTCAACCCCTTAAACTTGTCGAAAACCTTTCGCAACAAGTTGAGCTTTGCAGACAGTAACATTATTGTCAGCGTCAGTCTTCTTCTTGAAGATCCATTTATTCTCTATTGCTTGGCGATCATCGGGCAAGTCAACCAAAGTCCACACTTTGTTCTCATACATGGATCCCATCTCAGATTTCATGGCCTCAAGCCATTTTGTAGAATCTGGGCTCATAATCGCTTCCTCATAGTTCGTAGGTTCGTCATGGTCAAGTAACATGACTTCCAGAACAGGATTACCGTACCACTCTGGTGCGGATCATACCCTGGTTGACCTACGAGGTTCAATAGTAACTTGATCCGAAGTTTCATGATCATCATCATTAGATTCCTCACTTACTTTTGTAGGAATCACTGGAACTGATTTCTGTGATGAACTAGTTTCCAATTCGGGAGAAGGTACAATTACCTCATCAAGTTCTACTTTCCTCCCACTCACTTCTTTCGAGAGAAACTCCTTCTCTGGAAAGTATCCATCCTTAGCAACGAATATCTCGCCTTCGGATGTGTGATAGAAGGTGTACCCAATAGTATCCTTTGGGTATCCTATGAAGACACATTTCTCTGATTTGGGTTCAAGCTTATCAGGTTGAAGCTTTTTCACATAAGCATTGCAGCCCCAAACTTTAAGAAACGACAGCTTAGGTTTCTTGCCAAACCACGGTTCATAAAGTGTCGTCTCAACGGATTTTGATGGTGCCCTATTTAACGTGAATGCAGCCGTCTCTAAAGCATAACCCCAAAACGATAGCGGTAAATCAGTAAGAGACATCATAGATCACACCATATCTAATAAAGTACGGTTACGACGTTTGGACACACCATTATGCTGTGGTGTTCCAGGTGGCCTGAGTTGCGAAACTATTCCACGTTGTTTCAAATGAAGACCAAACTCGTAACTCAAATATTCACCTCCACGGTCAGATCGTATAAACTTTATTTTCTTGTTACAATGATTTTCCACTTCACTCTGAAATTCTTTGAACTTCTCAAATGTTTCAGACTTATGTTTCATCAAGTAGATATAGCCATATCTGCTCAAATCATCTATGAAAGTCAGAAAATAATGATACCCGCCGCGAGAGTCAACACTCATCGGATCGCATACATCAATATGTATTATTTCCAATAACTCAGTTGCTCGCTCCATTGTTCCGGAGAATAGAGTCTTAGTCATCTTTCCCATGAGGCATGGTTCACAAGCATCAAGCGATTCATAATCAAGTTATTCCAAAAGCCCATCAGCATGGAGTTTCTTCATGCGCTTTACACCAATATGACCTAAACGGCAGTGCCACAAATAAGTTGCACTATCATTATTAACCTTGCATCTTTTGGCTTCAATATTATTCAACAAAAATAGACCACTCTTCAAGGGTGCATGACCATAAAAGATATTACTCATATAAATAGAACAACCATGATTCTCTGATTTAAATGAATAACTATCTCGCATCAAACAAGATCCAGATATAATGTTTATGCTCAACGCTGGCCCCAAATAACAATTATTTAGGTCTAAAACTAATCCCAACGGTAGATGTAGAGGTAGCGTGCCGACGGTTATCACATCGACTTTGGAACCATTTCCCACGCGCATCATCACCTCGTGCTTAGCCAATATTCGTTTAATCTGTAGCCCTTGTTTCGAGTTGCAAATATGAGCAACAGAACCAGTATCAAATACCCAGACGCTACTACGAGCATTAGTAAGGTACACATCAATAACATGTATATCAAATATACCTTTCACTTTGTCATCCTTCTTATCCACCAAATACTTGGGGCAGTTTCGCTTCCAGTGACCAGTCCCTTTGAAGTAGAAGCACTCAGCCTCAAGCTTAGGTCCAGACTTGGGCTTCTTTACTTGAGCGGCAACTTGCTTCCCGTTCTTCTTGAAGTTCCCCTTCTTACCTTTGCCCTTTTTCTTGAAACTAGTGGTCTTGTTAACCATCAACACATGATGCTCCTTCTTGATTTCTACCTCCGCAGCCTTTAGCATCGCGAAGAGCTCGGGAATTGTCTTATCCATCCCTTGCATATTATAGTTCATCATGAAGCTTTTATAGCTTGGTGGCAGTGATTGAAGAACTCTGGAAATGACACTATCATCAGGAAGATTAACTCCAAGTTGAGTCAAGTGGTTGTGGTACCCAGATATTCTAAGTATATGTTCACTGACAAAACTATTCTCCTCCATTTTGGAGCTACAGAACTTATTGGAGACTTCATATCTCTCAATTCAGGCATTTGCTTGAAATATTAACTTCAACTCCTGGAATATCTCATATCCTCCATGATGTTCAAAACGTCGTTGAAGTCCCAGTTCTAAGTTGTAAAGCATGGCACACTGAACTATCGAGTAGTCATCAGCTTTGCTCTGCCAGGTGTTCACAACATCTGGCGTTGCTCCTGCAGCGGGTTTGTCACCTAGCGGTGCTTCCAGGATGTAATTCTTCTGTGCAGCAATGAGGATAATCCTCAAGTTACGGACAAAGGGAATAACGTATGTTGTTATGCGGTTTGACTGATAAAGATCTTCATAGAATATGAAGGAGCCAATATGAGCATCCAGGTTCTGCTATTAGTTATTGACTGGAGATGTGTCTCGGTCATGTCTACATAGTTCTCGAAACCGTAGGGTCCGCACGCTTAACGTTCGATGACAATTTATATTATGAGTTATGTGATTTGATGACCGAAGTATGTTTGAAGTCCCGGATGAGATCACGGACATGACGAGGAGTCTCGAAATGGTCGAGAGGTAAAGATCGATACATTGGAAGGCTATATTCGGACATTGGAATGGTTCCGAGTGATTCAGGTATTTTTCAGAGTACCGGAGAGTTACGGGAATTCGCCGGGGGAAGTTAATGGGCCTTATTGGGCTTTAGTGGAGAGAGGGAAGAAGGGCCACGAGGTGCCGCACGCCTCCCCTGCCCAAACCGAATTGGACAAGGGGTGGGGGCGCCCCCCCCCTTACCTTCGCCCTCTCCCTCCTTTCCATCTTTCCTACTCCGAAAAGGAAAGGGAATCCTACTAGGACTTGGGAGTCCTGGTAGGACTCCCTACACTTGGCGTGCCCCTAGGAGGGCCGGCCTCTATCCCTCCCTCCTTTATATACATGGGCAGGGGGCACACCAAAGGCACACCGAGTCTTCTCTTAGCCGTGTGCGGTGCCCCCCTCCACAGTTACACACCTTGGTCATATCGTCGTAGTGCTTAGGCAAAGCCCTGCTTCGGTAACATCATCATCAAGTCACCACGCCGTTGTGCTGACAGAACTCTCCCTCGTCCTCAACTGGATCAAGAGATCAAGGGACGTCATCGGGCTGAACGTGTGTTGAACGCGGAGGTGCCGTACGTCGGTGCTTGGATCGGTTGGATCGCGAAGACGTTCGACTACATCAACCGCGTTACTAAACGCTTTCGCTTTCGGTCTACGAGGGTACGTGGACACACTCTCCCCTCTCATTGCTATGCATCTCCTAGATAGATCTTGCGTGATCGTAGGAATTTTTTTGAAATGTTGTGTTCCCCAACAGTGGCATCCGAGCCAGGTCTATTCGTAGATGTTATATGCACGAGTAGAACACAAAGAGTTGTGGGCGATAATAGTCATACTGCTTACCAGCAACATCTTACTTTGATTCAGCCATATTGTTGGATGAAGCGTCTCGGACTGACATTACATGACCGCGTTCATGAGACTGGTTCTACCGGCGTGCTTTGCACACAGGTGGCTGGCGGGTGTCTGTTTCTCCAACTTTAGTTGAATCGAGTTTGACTACGCCCGGTCCTTGTTGAACGTTAAAATAGCACACTTGACGAAAAATCGTTGTGGTTTTGATGCGTAGGTAAGAATGGTTGCTAGAAGCCCGTAGCAGCCACGTAAAACTTGCAACAACACAGTAGAGGATGTCTAACTTGTTTTTGCAGGGCATGTTGTGATGTGATATGGTCAAGACGTGATGATATATAAATTGTTGTATGAGATGATCATGTTTTGTAACAGTTATCAGAAACTAGCAGGAGCCATATGATTGTCGCTTTATTGTATGAAATGCAATAATTGCTTAACTTTATCACTAAGCGGTAGCGATAGTCGTAGAAGCAATAGTTGGTGAGACGACAACGATGCTACGATGGAGATCAAGGTGTCAAGCCGGTGATGATGGTGATCATGACAGTGCTTTGGAGATGGAGATCAAAGGCACAAGATGATGATGGCCATATCATATCACTTATTTTGATTGCATGTGATGTTTATCCTTTATGCATCTTATTTTGCTTAGTACGGTGGTAGCATTGTAAGATGATCTCTCACTAAATTTCAAGGTATAAGTTTTCTCCCTGAGTATGCACCGTTGCTACAGTTCGTCGTGCCGAGACACCATGTGATGATCGGGTGTGATAAGCTCTACGTTCACATACAATGGGTGCAAGCCAGTTTTGCACACACAGAATACTCGGGTTAAACTTGACGAGCCTAGCATATGCAGATATGGCCTCGGAACACTGAGACCGAAAGGTCGAACATGAATCATATAGTAGATATGATCAACATAGAGATGTTCACCATTGAAAACTACTCCATCTCACGTGATGATCGGACATGGTTTAGTTGATATGGCTCATGTTATCATTTAGATGACCAGAGGGATGCCTATCTAAGTGGGAGTTCTTAAGTAATATAATTAATTGAACTTTAATTTATCATGAACTTACTCTGATAGTATTTGCAAATTATGTTGTAGGTCAATAGCTCACGTTATAGCTCCCTGTTTATTTTTTGATATGTTCCTAGAGAAAAATAAGTTGAAAGATGATAGTATCAATGATGCGTACTGGGTCCGTGATCTGAGGATTATCCTCGTTGTTGCACAAAAGAATTATGTCCTTGATGCACCGCTAGGTGACAGACATATTGCAGGAGCAGATGCAGACATTATGAACATTTGACAAGCTCGGTATGATGACTACTTGATAGTTTAGTTCACCATGCTTTACGGCTTAGAACCGGGACTTCAAAAACGTTTTGAATGCCACAGAGCATATGAGATGTTCCAAGAGTTGAAATTGGTATTTCAGACTCATGCCCATGTCGAGAGGTATGAAACCTCTGACAAGTACTTTGCCTACAAGATGGAGGAGAATAGATCAACCAGTGAGCATGTGCTCAGAATGCCTGATTACTACAATCGCTTGAATCAAGTGGGAGTTAATCTTCTAGATAATATAGTGATTGATAGAGTTCTCTAGTCACTATCACGAAGTTACTGGAACTTCATGATGAACTATAATATGCAAGGGATGACAAAAATGATTCCCGAGCTCTTCGCGATGCTAAAATCGGCGAAGGTAGAAATCAAGAAAGAGCATCAAGTGTCGATGGTTAACAAGACCACTAGTTTCAAGAAAAGGGGAAAAGGAAAAGAAAGGGAACTTCAGGAAAGAATGGCAAGCAAGTCGCCACTGATACGTCTTCATCGTATCTACTTTTCCAAACACTTTTGCCCTTGTTTTGGACTCTAACTTGCATGATTTGAATAGAACTAACCCGAACTGACGCTGTTTCTAGCAGAATTGCCATGGTGTTATTTATGTGTAGAAACAAAAGTTCTCGGAATGACCTGAAACTTCACGGAACATCTTTTCAGAAATAGTAAAAAATCATTGCAAAAGATGAAGACCAGGGAGCCCACCACTTGTCCACGAGGGTGGAGGGCGCCCCCCTACCTCGTGGGCCCCCTGGAGTTCCTCCGACCTCAACTCCAACTCTATATATTTGGTTTCGGAGAGAAAAAAATCAGGGAGAAAGATTCATCACGTTTTACGATACGGAGCCGCCGCCAAGCCCTAAAACCTCTCGAGAGGGCTGATCTGGAGTCCATTCGGGCTCCAGAGAGGGGAATCCGTCACCATCGTCATCATCAACCTTCCTCCATCACCAATTTCATGATGCTCACTGCCGTGCGTGAGTAATTCCTTCATAGGCTTGTTGGACGGTGATGGGTTGGATGAGATTTATCATGTAATCGAGTTAGTTTTGTTAGGGTTTGTTCCCTAGTATCCACTATGTTCTGAGATTGATGTTGATATGACTTTGCTATGCTTAATGCTTGTCGCTAGGGCCCGAGTGCCATGATTTCAGATCTGAACCTATTATGTTTTCATCAATATATGAGAGTTCTTGATCCTATCTTGCAAGTCTATAGTCACCTATTATGTGTTATGATTCGTTAACCCCGAAGTGACAATAATCGGGATACTTACCGGTGATGACCATAGTTCGAGGAGTTCATGTATTCACTATGTGCTAATGCTTTGTTCCGGTACTCTATTAAAAGGAGGCCTTAATATCCCTTAGTTTCCATTAGGACCTCGCTGCCACGGGAGGGTAGGACAAAAGATGTCATGCAAGTTCTTTTCCATAAGCACGTATGACTATATTTGGAATACATGCCTACATTATATTGATGAATTGGAGCTAGTTCTGTGTCACCCTATGTTATGATTGTTACATGATGAACCACATCCGGCATAATTCTCCATCACCGATCCATTGCCTACGAGCTTTCCACATATTGTTCTTCGCTTATTTACTTTTCCGTTGCTATTGCTATCATCACTACAAAATACCAAAAACATTACTTTTGCTACTGTACCTTTTTCTACCGTTACCACTACTATCATATTACTTTGCTACTAAATACTTTGTTGCAGATATTAAGCTTCCAGGTGTGGTTGAATTGACAACTCAAGCGCTAATACTTGAGAATATTCTTTGGCTCCCCTTGTGTCGAATCAATAAATTTGGGTTGAATACTTTACCCTCGAAAACTGTTGTGATCCCCTATACTTGTGGGTTATCAAGACTATTTTCTTGCGCCGTTGCCGGGGAGCATAGCTTTATTCTTTGAGTCACTTGGGATTTATATCTTCTTATCATTATGAAGAACTTGAGAGATCCAAAAACCAAGATTTATCCCTCAACTACGAGGGGAGGTAAGGAACTGCCATCTAGCTCTGCACTTGATTCACCTTCTGTTTTGAGTAAGCTCGCGGCACCTAAACCTGCTTCTGCTATTCGTTCTGATATGTCGCTTGTTATTGATGATGCCACTTCTGCTATGAATGATACTTATGATGAAACTACTTCTATGCTTGATACTACTGTGCCACTTGGTGAATTTCTTGATGAACAACTTGCTAGGGTTAGAGAGAATGAAAATATTGAATCTGATAATATTGATGCAAGTGATGATGAAAACTCTTCCCCTAATAATGAATCACTTGTTATTCCTGAGGGTTATGTTTTTGATGAGGAAGCTTCTTTAGCTATTTTAGCTTGCAAAGATAGATACGAACTTAAGAGGTTATTAGCTAAATGGAGTAAGCAATCTCTAAATGCTAGGATGAAACCTGACCCTGCTTTTGCTACTTCACCTATCTTTGTTACTGATAAAGATTATGAATTCTCTATTGATCCTGATATAATTACTTTGGTTGAATCTGATCCTTTTCATGGCTATGAATCTGAAACTGTTGTGGCACATCTTACTAAATTAAATGATATAGCCACCCTGTTCACTAATGATGAGAGAACTCGCTACTTTTATATCCTTAAAATATTTCCGTTCTCATTAAAGGGTGATGCTAAGATATAGTTTAATTCTCTGGATCCTGGTTGTGTGCGTAGTCCCCATGATATGATTTATTACTTCTCTGCTAAATATTTCCCTTCTCATAAGAAACAATCTACTTTAAGGGATATATATATATATATAATATTGTGCAAATTGAAGAAGAGAGTCTCCCACAAGCTTGGGGGAGGCTTCTCCAATCACTTAATGCTTTACCTGATCATCCTCTTAAGAAAAATGAAATACTTGATATCTTTTATAATGGACTAACCGATGCCTCCGGAGATTACCTGGATAGTTGTGTTGGTAAACTTTTCAGGGAAAGAACGCCGGATGAAGCTGAAATTCTATTGAATAATATGTTGACAAATGAAAATAATTGGACACTTCCCGAGCCTATTCCTAAACCAACTCCGAAGAAAAGGGGTATTCTATTTCTCAATCCTGAAGATATGCAAGAGGCAAAGAAATCTATGAAAGAAAAGGGTATTAAAGCTGAAGATGCTAAGAATTTACCTCCTATTGAAGAAATACACGGTCTTAATTTACCACATGTTGAAGAAACATATGATCTTAATCCTCCACCTATTGAAGAAACTCATGGTCTTGATAACCCGACACAGGTAGTAAAGGTAAACTCTCTCTAAAGATATGATAAAGCTGAAATCCCGTTTGCTAAATTTGCTAGCCCATGCTTAGATGAATTTGATAAATGTATGGTTAAGCAAGAAGATTTTAATGCTTATTTTGGTAGACAATTGAAATACAATTCAAATATGCTTGAACACTTGGGTGATTATATGGCTAATGTCAAAGGTGAACTTAAACTTATTAGTAAACATGCTTCTATGGTTACCACTCAAGTAGAACAAGTACTTAAAGCTCAAAAGGGTTTGCTCAATGAAATGAATAGTAAGAAAAATGATAACGATGTTAGAGTTATGACTAGAGGTGGTAGAATGACTCGAGAACCTTTGTATCCTGAAGACCATCCTAAGAGAATTGAGCAAGATTCTCAGAGAAATAATATAGATGCACCTAGTCCTTCTAAAAGGAAGAAAAAGAAAAATGATAGGACTTTGCATGCTTCTAGTGAACCTATTGCTGAACCACCTGAGAATCCAAATGATATTTCTATTTCTGATGCTGAAACACAATCTGGTAATGAACCTGAAACTAGTGATAATGTTAATGTTAATGATAATGTTCATGATGATGCTCAACCTAGTAATGATATAGAAATTGAACCTGTTGTTGATCTTGATAACCCACAATCAAAGAATCAACGTTATGATAAGAAAGACTTTGTTGCTAGGAAACACGGTAAGGAAAGAGAGCCTTGGGTTCAGAAACCCATGCCTTTTCCTCCCAAACCATCCAAGAAAAGGGATGATGAGGATTTTGTGCACTTTGCTGAAATGATTAGACCTATCTTTTTGCGTATGCGATTAACTGATATGCTTAAAATGAATCCTTATGCTAAGTATATGAAAGATATTGTTACAAATAAAAGAAAGACACTGGAAGCTGAAATTTCCACCATGCTTGCTAATTATACTTTTAAGGGTGGAATACCAAAGAAACTTGGAGATCCAGGAGTACCTACTATACCATGCTCCATTAAAAGAAATTATGTTAAAACTGCTTTATGTGATCTTGGAGCCGGTGTTAGTGTTATGCCTCTCTCTTTATACTGTAGACTTGATCTGAATAAGTTGACACCTACTGAAATATCTTTGCAAATGGCTGATAAATCAACTGCTATACCTGTCGGTATTTGTGAGGATGTGCCTGTTCTAGTTGCAAACGTTGCTATTTTAACGGATTTTGTTATTCTTGATATTCCCGAGGACGATAGTATGTCTATTATTCTTGGAAGACCTTTTGTGAACACTATAGGGGCTGTTATTGATTGCACTAAAGGCAATGTCACTTTTCATGTTAATGGTAATGAGCATACGGTACACTTTCCAAGGAAACAACCTCAAGTTCATAGTATCAACTCTATTGGAAAAATTCCATCAATTATATTTGGAGGTTTTGAATTTCCTCTTCCTACTGTCAAGAAGAAATATGATATTCTTATTATTGGGGATGTGCATATCCCCGTTGAGGTAACATAGTGTTATTCGAAATTTCTCCGGTTCCATGTTGTTCAGAATGAGTTCGTCAACAAGACTTGATCAACCTTGTTAGTGGATTTCTTTTGATGAGCATGAGATGGATGAAACTAGAAAGCACAACTCTCTCTACCTTCTTTTTATTTTCTGTTATTTGTATTAAATAAAATAAAAATAAGTATTTCCTGTCTGTTATCTGAATATCCATGCAATATAAAAATACCCCGACAATAAAAGTTCTCCAAATGCCCTGAAATTTAAATATGATGTTTTCTGGAATATTTGAGAATATTTGGAACTGAGAACACAGCAGGGGGATCAACCACCTGGCCACGAGGGTGGAGGGCGCGCCCTACCCCCCTAGGCGCACCCCCCTGCCTCGTGGGCCCACGGTGGACCTCCTCCACTTATTCCTGCACCCATACACTTCTTCTTCCTCCCATAAACACGAATATCCAGCTCAAACACGAGTTCTAGCTCATTTTGCTGCCATTTTCGATCTCCTTGCTCAAAGCACCTCTCACAAAACTGCTTGGGGAGATTGTTCCTTGGTATGTGACTCCTCCATTGGTCCAATTAGTTTTTGTTCTAGTGCTTTATTCATTGCATATTTTTACTGCTTAGGTGACCCTGTTCTTGAGCTTGCATGTCAAATTTATATGGTCAAAAGTAGTTTTGATGCATGATATAGGCTCTAGGCACTTGTAGGAGTAGTTGCTATCAATATTATTGAGTTTGGTTCACTTTTATTTTGAAGTTACTAAAAAATTTAGAAAATGATGAAGAGATTTTTGAGGGGCTCATCGAGCCGAAGCTCAAGGGAAAAGCAAAGTGAAGAGGCACAGAAGCCCAAATATAATTTGCCTCGCATCGCGGAGGTTTGGCCGTGTGAATGGCCCTCCGATGATTTCTTGAGAGCAACCGGGATTTATGAGGATTTTTATGAATTGGCTAAAAATGCAGGCCTCACCGACTTCCTTCGCGACCGATGCGAACAGTATCTCTTACTCACCAATACTTTTGTGCAAAACTTCTACTATTATCCTAAGGAATCACCTCCTTCAGTAGAGTTTCATTTATATGATGTGGTTAAGAAGATGTCACTATATGAATTTTGCAGGGTTTGCAAAGTACCTTTCGGGGGTAGTTTAGAGGAACCACATCGCAAGGATGTGGACGGTTTTATTGATACTATTATTGTAGGGGAAACTAGGAAGGCTTCCGATGCAAGAATCACTAGCATACATTTTCCTGTTTTACGCTACTTTGCAATATTTGCTAGTCGTTGCTTAATTGGTCGCAGAAACTGTGGAAATCTTAGTGTTCTTGATATTTTTATTTTGTTCCATGGCTTATTCCGTGATGACTCTGTTAGTATGGGTGGTATTATTGCTAAACGGTTAAGTCTGAACCGTACAAAAGGACCCATCTTTGGTGGTATTTATGCTTCATGCCTTGCTGCACATTATAATATACGTATTAGGCACTATGAAAAAGAAGAAAAATTGTTGCCTACTGTTTATTTAGATTATAAGAGTATGGTAGCACATGATTTTTATTGTTAAGAATAGGGAAGGAGAGCTTAAATACAAATTGTTCTTTGATAAACATCATCCTGAGACTATTACCCTGCCTGCTTCTTCCTTGTTTGACTTATCTGCAGGTAAATACCTTGTTCCGTTAGGGGCTATTCACGCCTACCGGAACCCTACATCAGCCACAGAGCCAGAGTCGGAACCACAAGTTGATCCTCCATGACAGTCTAATTACCTGTGGGATCCGGAGATGATTGCCAACCAGTGGCAATCGGAGCCTTCTTCATTGCAGTACGACCCCAACTATAACTATGGATATCAGCCAGGCCAGCCGTGGCCATAGACCAACTTAGGCCAAAAGCCTAAGCTTGGGGGAGTACGTATTTCTCATCGACATTATATTCATGTTCACACACTCATTGCTAGATGTTGGTGCTCATACTTTTTCATTGTATCATCCATGCTAGTTTATTTTCATTTTCATGTTTTCTTCTTGTGTGTTTAATAAACCTTAAGAAATGCCAAAAAAATTAGTTATAGCTTTTTATTAGTTTACTTTCCATGCTTGTAGTAGTAATTAAAAAAGAAAACCCAAAGAGATTTCATGTTCTTCTTTTGCTTGTTGGGAGCTTTCTCGTGTAAATAGTTTTATTTCTTTTCTTTTCTTTGGGGGTCGATAGGAGAAGACCAAAATTAAATTGTCGAAGTGGCTCTTATATGCATTATTGTTGATCTGACAAAAGAGCCCATATTGCCTTGTCTTCTCCTGCTTATTGAATGCTTGCAGATTCCAGCTTAGTCCAATGCACGTGCATTATTATTATTATTCACATCGTTCGGCCGTGTAAGTGAAAGGCAATTATGACGATATATGATGGACTGACTGAGATGAGAAAAGCTGGTATGAACTCGACCTCTTTTGTTTTTGTAAATATGATTAGTTCATCGTTCCTGATTCAGCCTATTATGAATAAACATGTTTGCGATGACAACTAGAGATCATAGTTTCTTGTGCCATGCTAGATTAGCTATGAGTTATAATGGTTTACCTTGCATGCCAACATGCTATTAAAATGGTTGTGATGTGGTATGATAGGGTGGTATCCTCCTCTGAATGATTTAAGTGACTTGACTTGGCACATGTTCATAAATGTAGTTGAAACAAAATCAACATAGCCTTCACAATATTTATGTTCATGGTGGATTATATCCTACTCATGCTTGCATTCAGTGTTGATTAATTTTAATGCATGTTCATGACTGTTGTCGCTCTCTAGCTGGTCGCTTCCCATTCTTTTGCTAGCCTTCACCTATACTAAGCGGGAATACTGCTTGTGTATCCAATCCCATAAACCCCAAAGTTATTCCACATGAGTCCACTATACCTTCCTATATGCGGTATCTACCTGCCGTTCCAAGTAAATTTGTATGTGCTAAACTCTAAACCTTCAAATAAATATCCTATTTTGTATGCTCGAATAGCTCATGTATCAACTAGGGCTGTCCATATCTTCCATGTTAGGCGGGTTATTCTCAATAGGAGTGGACTCCGCTCCTCACTCACAAGAAAGTGGCTGGTCACCGAGATGCCCAGTCCCATGCTTTATGCAAACTAAATTAAAATAATTGCAAAACAAAACTCCCCCTGGGACTGTTGTTAGCTGGAGGCACTCATTGTTTCGAGCAAGCCATGGAATGATGCTTGTTGGTGGAGGGGGAGTATAAACTTTACCATTCTGTTTGGGAACCGCCTATAATGTGTGTAGCATGGAAGATATCGCCATCTCTTGGTTGTTATGTTGACAATTAGAGTATACCGCTCAAAATATTATTCATCTCTATTTCAAAACCGAGCTCTGGCACCTCTACAAATCCCTGCTTCCCTCTGCGAAGGGCCTATCTATTTACTTTCATGTTGAGTCATCATCCTCTTATTAAAAAGCACCAGTTGGAGAGCACCACTGTCATTTGCATTCATTACTGTTAGTTTACATTGAGTATGACTTGACTGGATCTCTTTTACAATGAATTACAATGTCTAGTCAGTCCTTGATCTTTAAAGGTGCTCTGCATTTATGTTTTGCGGTCTCAGAAAGGGCTAGCGAGATACCATCTTGTTATATCATATGATTGTTTTGAGAAAGTGTTGTCATCCGAGATTTATTATTATTGCTCGCTAGTTGATTATGCCATTGATATGAGTAAACATGAGACCTAGGCGTTATTTTGAATGTGGTTAGTCATAATCTTTGCTGAAAACTTGAATGTTGGCTTTACATATTTACAACAACAAGAGCAAACAGAGTTTGTAAAAGTTTTTCTTTATCACTTTCAGTTTATCAACTGAATTGCTTGAGGACAAGCAATGGTTTAAGCTTGGGGGAGTTGATACGTCTCCATCGTATCTACTTTTCCAAACACTTTTGCCCTTTTTTTGGACTCTAACTTGCATGATTTGAATAGAAGTAACCTGGACTGACGCTGTTTCTAGCAAAATTGCCATGGTGTTATTTATGTGCAGAAACAAAAGTTCTTGGAATAACCTAAAACTTCACGGAACATCTTTTCGGAAATAATAAAAATCCTTGCAAAAGATGAAGACCAAGGGGCCCACCACCTATCCACGAGGGTGGAGGGCGCCCCCCCTAGGGCGCGCCCCCTACCTCGTGGGCCCCCTGGAGCTCCTCCGACCTCAACTCCAACTCTATATATTTGGTTTTGGAGAGAAAAAAATCAGGGAGAAAGATTCATCGTGTTTTACAATACGGAGCCGCCGCCAAGCCCTAAAACCTCTCGGGAGGGCTGATCTGGAGTCCGTTCTTGGCTCCGGAGAGGGGAATCCGTCGCCATCATCATCATCGACCTTCCTCCATCACCAATTTCATGATGCTCACTGTCGTGCGTGAGTAATTCCTTCGTAGGCTTGTTGGACGGTGATGGGTTGGATGAGATTTATCATGTAATCGAGTTAGTTTTGTTAGGGTTTGATCCCTAGTATCCACTATGTTCTGAGATTGATGTTGCTATGACTTTGCTATGCTTAATGCTTGTCACTAGGGCCCGAGTGCCATGATTTCAGATCTGAACCTATTATGTTTTCATCAATATATGAGAGTTCTTGATCCTATCTTGCAAGTCTATAGTCACCTATTATGTGTTATGATCCGTTAACCCCGAAGTGACAATAATCGGGATACTTACCGATGCTGACCATAGTTTGAGGAGTTCATGTATTCACTATGTGCTAATGCTTTATTTCGGTACTCTATTAAAAGGAGGCCTTAATATCCCTTAGTTTCCATTAGGACCCCGCTGCCACAGGAGGGTAGGACAAAAGATGGCATGCAAGCTCTTTTCCATAAGCACGTATGACTATATTCGGAATACATGCCTACAATACATTGATGAATTGGAGCTAGTTCTGTGTCACCTTATGTTTTGATTGTTACATGATGAACCGCATCCGGCATAATTCTCCATCACCTATCCATTGCCTACGAGCTTTCCACATATTGTTCTTCGCTTATTTACTTTTCTGTTGCTATTGCTATCATCACTACAAAATACCAAAAACGTTACTTTTTCTACTGTACCTTTTGCTACCGTTACCACTACTATCATATTACTTTGCTACTAAATACTTTGCTGCAGATATTAAGCTTCCAGGTGTGGTTGAATTGACAACTAAGCTGCTAATACTTGAGAATATTCTTTGGCTCCCCTTGTGTCGAATCAATAAATTTGGGTTGAATACTTTACCCTCGAAAACTGTTGCGATCCCCTATACTTGTGGGTTATCAGCCACTCCCGTGAAGAAACCCAAAGCTAGGCCTAAGCCTGAAACTGAGTGCTTCTACTGCAAAGGAAATGGTCACTGGTAGCGGAACTGCCCCAAATACTTGGCGGATAAGAAGGATGGCAAAGTGAACAAAAAGTACATAGGATATACATGTTATTTATGTGTACTTTACTAGTGTTCATAGTAGCCCCTGGGTATTTGATACTGGTTCAGTTGCTATGATTAGTAACTTGAAACAGGAGTTACAAAATGAACAAAGACTAGTTGAGGGTGAGGTGACGATGTGTGTTGGAAGTGATTCCAAGGTTGATAAGATCGCCATCGCACACTCCCTTTACCTTCGTGATTAGTGTGGAACCTAAAATAAATGTTAGTTGGTGCTTGCGTTGAGCATAATATGATTGGATCATGTTTATTGCAATACGTTATTCATTTAAGTCAAAGAATAATTGTTATTCTGTTTACATGAATAAAACCTTTTGTGGTCATACACCCAAGGTGAATGGTTTATTGAATCTCGATTGCAGCGATACACATATTCATAATATTGAAGCCAAAAGATGCAAAGTTAATAATGATAGTGCAACTTATTTGTGGCACTGCCTTTTAGGTCATATTGGTGTAAAGAGCATGAAGAAACTCCATGCTGATGGGCTTTTGGAATCACTTGATTATGAATCATTTGATGCTTGCGAACCATGCCCCATGGGCAAGATGACTAAAACTCCATTCTCCGGAACAATGGAGCGAGCCACTGACTTATTGGAAATAATACATACTGATGTATGCGGTCCGATGAGTGTTGAGGCTCGCGGCGGGTATCGTTATTTTCTAACCTTCACAGATGACTTAAGTAGATATGGGTATATCTACTTAATGAAACACAAGACTGAAACATTTGAAAAGTTCAAAGAAATTCAAAGTGAAGTTGAGAATCATAGTAACAAGAAAATAAAGTTTCTATGATCTGATCACGGAGGTAAATATTTGAGTTACGAGTTTGGCCTTCATTTAAAAAACAATGTGGAATAGTTTCACAACTCATGCCACCTGGAACACCACAGAGTAATAGTGTGTCCGAACGTCGTAACCGTAATTTATTAGGTATGGTGCGATCTATGATGTCTCTTACCGATTTACCACTATCATTTTGGGGTTATGCATTAGAGACAGCTGCATTCACGTTAAATAGGGAACCATCTAAATTCGTTGAGGCGACACTGTATGAACTATGGTTTGGCAAGAAACCTAAGCCGTCATTTCTTAAAGTTTGAGGTAGCGATGCTTATGTGAAAAAGCTTGCGTAGTATCGCTGCATTCAAGGCGCTAGGACCCGCGTATCAGGTGGAGACGCAAGGACGAGACGGTCACTCTCATGGATGAAGACCGCAAGAAAGATAAGAACGATGGGTCAATAACTACTCTTAATCCACAGAGCTACTCGATAGGTGAAGACTGCATTTGAGTGCGAAGACATCGGGGATGCGTGTCTCGCGCATAGGTGAGAGGGGAAAGAGGGATAGTCTCTCGAGGGAGAGAAATGAGTGGAAGGAAGTAGAGAGCGGTGCAGAGTTATCGCGAAAGTCGGAGGCAGGGTAGACCGGCGCTCGTAACAGTGAGCGACGCGAGAGGGCCATTGAGCCCGTACGAGAGAGGCTCTGCTGGAGGTACATAATGTTAGGAAGGTGTAGAGTGTCATATACCAACCGGAGAGAGGGCGTAGAGCGTTCAGACTAGGGGTGCGTAGGAGGCCGGCCGTACCCGTTCGTCGGGGAAGCGCCGCTCGGCGCCATGACGTCCGCGTTTGGCACGGGGAGAAGAGGAGGAGGAGCGTCGGTTGGCGGCGTCGGAAGAGCGGCAGCCGAGGACGGGAGGAGAGGAGAGCAAATGAGAGTCTCGGGTAAGACCAGGCGGGGGTAGAGAGGTCATAGAGCTGAGTGGGAGGCGTGTGGGCCACAGCACGGCTTTACGTACGATTGGGAAGGACTTGCGGATGTACTAACATTACAGCAAGACCGAGGCGAAGGAGGCTGGGCGGGCCGGATGGGTACGGCTTATTGTGAGGTCATAGTCATCATGGTAAGGTTTTGGAGAAGGACGTGGGCCGGCATGGTCAACAGCATATAGGCGCAAACTGGTGGTATATGTCTGGAGGTCATGGTTGCCTAGGGGCGGACTGAGATACGCAATAGAGAACGGCGTGAGAATCAATGGGATAGGCGATGATACCGCGGTGCGGCCAAGGACTGCATGGATGATGACACCAGAGCGCTATTTCTTGAGCGGCAGACATGGTTTGGAGGAGAGTGTATGTATGGAGTCTTCCATGTTGGGATTAAACATTGTCGCGTGATTGGGTTGGATTGAGATGATGATCGTGGTGAGAGATAGGATTCAAGAGAGAAGATTAGACGGCTGATCTAACAATGATTTAAGTAGCGTAATGATATTGTTAACTGCATTCTAGTGTAAAGGTTTATCGAATGTATGCAGGAGTATGCCAACTACGATGAGGAGCCAGATTTAGTGATTTAGGTGGATCAATGTTAAGTTTGTGATTTTATGTATATAAAGTTTGGGGAGTATCACATACGAGATGCTCAGCTTGTGGGGGAGCATTTTCAGGCCTCGAACAGCACTGGTTCTGAAAGAGTAACGCCTTCACATTAATTATCGATGAAGGTTTCAGATCAAAGTGCGTATAAAGTGTGCCCACAGCTGCTACAGACTAACAACTGAGTCCATTGGATGCAACTGGTCGCGAAGCTACGCATCATCGAGGTGGAGTACACATTCTTGAGACGACTATAGTGTGAAAGGAAGTATGGTGTGTAGCATGACTTTTGGAGAGCCTGTAGTTCTACAGAGAGGTGATGGTCTAGAGACGGTTAGTCTCCCTAACAGCATTTTAAATTAGATATGTGAGAGATGACTCATACTTGTATATTGGACAATGAGATAGAATTGAGCTGGAATAGGTTGGGAAAACGGGTTCACGGCGAGAAGGATATATATTATATCGGAGAGGATCGGAGATTCTAGATGAGATAATAGAGTTTTTTCGCCAGGATTGTAGAAAATTGACCACTGTAGAATAATTTAAGGCGGTTTTCAGAATTTCCCGGGTTTGATGTAGGGCAAATTGGATCTAATATTAAGAATGGTAGTAATTGAAAGGGGGCATATAGTAAAGGCAGAACCGACATAGTAAGTTCATAGAGGCATATATAGACACTTACAGCAAGGGCAGAGGCACAGTGTGCAAGCAGTAAAATTATAGCGAAGTCAGTGGGTAGCAGAATTTAGAAAAAAGGGACAAAGGGTACGGGGCAATTATCACAA
Source organism: Triticum urartu (assembly GCF_003073215.2). Classification (NCBI taxonomy): domain Eukaryota; kingdom Viridiplantae; phylum Streptophyta; class Magnoliopsida; order Poales; family Poaceae; genus Triticum; species Triticum urartu. Next base: position 280,057,453 of record NC_053022.1, read on the forward strand.
TGAGAGTCTGACATACGAGGGCAAGAGATATCACGGGAATTGACTTCGTGAGCACGAGCTATAATGAGCGACTCGTATGTCGTAGGGAGCCATAAAGGTAGTTGGAAAGCTTAGTGAGTCGACGCTATCAAAAATGCAGCAAATACTATTCTAGTAAAGAGTGACGGAGGAGGAAACAAAGATTAACTGATATTAGTTGAGCAGGAAGAGAGTAACATGAGTTGTACGTAATGCATTCAGTTGCAAGGAGCCCCCAAATTAAGACTAGGGGTATCGGTAGATCATTTGTATATCAATTGGGATTCAATCGTCCGAGCATGTGTGTACCAGACCTGAAATGTGTGCTATGCAGTGACACAAGTAGAAGTAAGTTCCAGGAATCAGCACGAGCAGCGATGACCGGACACCGAGCTCCTGCACTATGGCATCTACCTTACTAGTAACATGAGCTGGATCAACTGGCCAGAAGACCACACACGACACCGTATCGGCGGTCAAGAACATTCTACTGAAGATCCCCACCTGAGCGACCTAGTTATTCGGGCGCACTGCAGGGCGCCAGTGGCATGACCTACGAAGTATCTATTAAGTTCAAGAAACAGCGAGATAACACTTTACACGGCACCAGCGATTGTGAATATCAGACGGTAGAGCAGAGAAGAAACTCGATGCAATATGATATGACACGCGCCATCTTCCGGTAATTGCACCACTGCCCGTGAAGGGACGTGGGGACGAGAGCGAAATCAATCAATACGTGGGCCTTTTGCTGGCACTCCAGGCCTCGACTACATCGAGCAGTTGGGCCTATCACTGATTTATCAACTGCGGACACTCCGAAGAAGGCCAAAAACTTTTGAAGTTCGGCAACTTCATTGGCACCCGAGTCTCAGAATTGTAGGATCCCCGGGATTCAATGTCCACCGAGCACAAGATTTGCACCCGGCAGGGGAATAAAGGAGCTGATCAGCGGTGCTGCAAATTGAACCATTACGGAAACAGCCTAAAACACATTTCTCCCATTGCATAGAAAGTCAACATGGTAGGTGTGTATGTCGACTCCAAAACAACTGATAGATTCAGTGTCTCGAAGAGAACTTGCATAAGATACCAAACTGCAGCAATCATCATACAGCTAGAAGTCAGGAGAAGATTCATATTGTATCATCAGCACTGACGCGAAAGATCATTAAAACTTGCATAGTCATGACCACAACGCTCCCGAACAAACAAGATCATCATACCTGCGCTCGTGTCTCATAAACAAACCCAATTTACTATCACCGCAAAGAGAAGGATTGGGTCGGATGACAGCCCCAGAGTTCCTCCTGGTAATTGCCAATGAGATAGAATCTCCACAAGAGAGAGGGGTAAGAGAGGCTTATGGGTGAGGAATCGCAAAAAGAGAGACAGCTAAGCCGAGGACAGCGATAGAGCGAGTGCGACGAGGAACTCATAACTAGGCAAGGAGTATTCATCGTCGCGTGTATCGGAGGTCCTGAAGTCCACGACTATACATAAATTGCACGGACAAAAGGATCACCTCAGTGCCTTAGTCCCATCCGGAAGAGGACGAGCGAGGAGATGTGACTAAGCGTATGTTGAGCCAGCCTCACCGTCTTGAGTTCGTGGTCATAGTAGTAGGAATTTGTCTCTATAGCCGATTGTAAAGTGCTACGGTAATAAAGCCAGAAAACTAAATTTTGGGCGATAAGTCCGAGCGCCCCTCTGGCAGGAACGGCACTGACTACACCACACCGGTCTGTCGGAGGAATACACATAGGCGACCAAGGAGCTGCACTAATAACAATAGAATGGGATCCGCCGCCGTGGGAATCAGAAAGTTACGACGGTGGGAATTTAAGGCTTGGGCTTGCCGTCTAGGGAGGTTTCAATTAGGCGCGTAACGATAATGTTATCAATAAAACTGACTGGTAGGAAGAGAAGCGGTAACGTAGGAGCGATCGAGGTAGGTAAAGCCACACAGGGACTGGAGGGCCCTGGGAGGGAGTGGGAAGGGCCAGACGCCGTGGGAGGGCACTAGGCGTGCGCCCAACCACAAATTTCTCATAGTCGTGCACTTCCTTGGCAATTGATGAAGTGCAATTGACGTACGAGTAGCGCACCACCTATAAGAGCATCCAAGGTCTGCTTATGGTAGTAATTCATGTTCGTGGTATCGGAAATAAACACGGAGTCCAAAGGTTTAACCATTGGTCTGTTGTGGAAGCTGACTACCGTTTGCATATTCCTCTTTTTCGCGACAACCCTAAAAAACCACCAGAGCACGCGAATCCCTCGAGTGAAAAAAACAAACAATTCTGGGATGTGGGCCTCAGTGTTTAAACGCTCCGGTTTATATATTGAGACCCTTAGCGTTAGTCCCCCAAAAATATAAAAGTCGAAATAATGATAAACGGCAAGCGCACACCAACTAAGCGTCCAACGGTAGCATGGCGATGTTATGAAATCTGCAATAACAAATATAATATTAAGTGGCATTAGGAACGAAATAAAATTATAAGTACCTTATTGTTGAGAAGACGTATCAGGGCTGATCCGAAGGGACGGGCTAGAACTTTGCATTGATTTTCTGCGTGGAAACGAGAAGGCTTGTAGAGGAAGACGACAAGTGGGGCCAAGTTGTCGCTGACAGTGCGGCGGGCCTGGAGAGATCCTGTAGTTAGTTTGGTTGCAAAATCTGCATTGGCCCCAGTTCGTTAAACGCCAGCGAGGCGCCGCCCCATCTCAGCACGCCAGGTGGCCTGGTGCAGCTCCCAGAGTGCTCAAGGCCGAGTTTCGAGGAGGCCCATAACTAAGGTGCAGAACAAGCGGGCAAGCTCACCGTGGAGAGCGGGCATAATGGGCCCGAAGATCTGCCGGAACCCACTTATGGACTCGTTGACGGCCGGGGATGTGGAAAATGTCGTACTTGAGCATAGTATGGGTTGAGAGGATAGAGGGGGCGCGAGCGGTGACAATCTTGCTGGTCACGTGGTCGCAAGGATCCCCAACTAAAAGGATCGATATGGTTGACTAGAGGGGGTGAATAGGCAATTTTTAGCTTTTCTTTAACAATTTTAAACTTTGCATCAAAGTAGGTTGTCTAGATATGCAACTAGATGAGCAACCTATATGATGCAACACGAATAGGAACACAAGCAAGCAAGATATATGAAACAAATAAGCTACACAAGTAAAGGCATGAGATAACCAAGAGTGGAGACGGTGGAGACGAGGATGTGTTGCCGAAGTTCCTTCCCTTTGAGAGGAAGTACGTCTCCGTTGGAGCGGTGTGGAGGCACAATGCTCCCCAAGAAGCCACTAGGGTCACCGTAATCTCCTCACTCCCTCACACAATGCGAGATGCCGTGATTCCACTATTGGTGCCCTTGGAGGCGGCGACCGAACCTTTACAAATGAGGTTGGGGCAATCTCCACAACTCAATTGGAGGCTCCCAACGACACCACGAAGCTTCACCACAATGGACTATGGCTTCGCGGTGACCTCAACCATCTAGGATGCTCAAACACCCAAGAGTAACAAGATCCGCAAGGGATTAGTAGGGGGAATCAAATATCTCTTGGTGGAAGTGTAGATCGGGGCCTTCTCAACCACTCCCGAGCAAATCAACAAGTTTGGTTGGCTAGGGAGTGAGATCGGGCGAAAATGGAGCTTGGAGCAATAATGGAGCTTTAATGGTGGAAGAGGTGAGTCAACGGGGAAGAAGGAGACCCTTTATATAGTGTGTGGAAAAGATCCAACCGTTACCCACCAACTAGCCTGCGGCCAGCGGTACTACCGCGCCTAGCCAGCGGTACTACCGCAAGGCCGCGCGGTACTACTGCTTGCAACCAAGCGGTACTACCGCACGGCAGTGCGGTACAACCATACCGTCCCACGGTACTGCCGCGACCCCAGCACAGAAACAGGCGCAAGCTGGGGGCGGTACTTCCGCACGCGTGGTACTACCGCGCCCCCATGCGGTACTACCGCAAGGCAAAAGTCCCAGCCAGGGGGAAGGGGAACTTCCGTGCCTACTTCCGCAAATAAACGGAAGTAGCAAAAACCCGACACAGTAGTACTGCCGAGGGGCGGTACTACTGCCTGACCGCATAGCGCGGTACTACCGCATGGCGAAAGCGGTACTACCGCGGTAGGTGCGGATGTAAAAAATTACATCCGCTCCTACTACCGCAAGGGGGCGGCACTAGCCTAGTGGGCAGCGGTAGTGTGGCTCCAGGGGAGCGGTACTACCGTGAGCACCAGCGGTACTACCGCGCCACGGCACGGTACTACCGTGGATGCCTACGGTACTACCGTTGATCCAGGAGCAGTACTACCGCAACCACAACAGCAGCCAGTCAAAGGAGGCAGGAAAAACGGAGGAAGCTCCAAGGAAGAAGGAGGGTATAAAAGGAGACGTGTACGTGATGATTCCACCCAAACCTTTCCAACGCGGACCCCCTCTTAATAGTGCGGCTTTCCTACGACTCAAATCCACCAAAAAGAAACGTAGAAAAGACGCCGTCTTCGTCAGTCTTCGAGGGGCACCCAATCGTCTTGTGCCTAGCAAAGAAGTGTCTGGAAAAATCATGGCACACGATTAGTCCGCAAATGCGTTGTCATCAATCACCAAAACACTTAGGGATAAATATGTCCTTACAATCTCCCCCTTTTTGGTGGATTGATGACAAAATGGGATTTGCACAAGGAAAAATACTATTAAGTAAAAGCAAACCCCTCCTCTCTATAATATAGACGGGCTCCCCCTAAATGTGTGCCACCTAGACGAGCACGAATACTAGGAACAGAGCTCCCCCTATATTATAGAGACAAGGCAAATTTATCACTAGACAAGATAGTACAAACATAAGATAACTAAGATAGATAGAGTGCATATGTCTTACACCATATGGAGGATAGGTCTCGAAGGCACAAACCGAACAAAAGCAAACGAGGCAAACGAGGATCAAACGACAAAGCAAACAAACACACCAAGCACGACACAACGCAAATCCCTACACTCTCTCCCCCTTTGGCATCGAGACACCAAAAAGGCAGAGAGGACACCTACACACACGGGGTGGCTCAGGCAGAGAAGTCGTCCCACTGCTCCTCGTGCTCCTCGTCAGACTCAGCGGCCGGGATAGTCTCCTCGATGTCATCCTCTGAACTGGTCCACTTGTAGCCCTGCTTTGACATCCAGGCAGCCTCAGGTGTGATGACATCCTCAGACCCGCCAGACACATCCTCTCCAAAGAGCCTCATCACCTTCTTGTCACGGTGGCGACTCTCCTTGTCAGTCACATGAGCCCTGTACTATCCCTTCGCCTGCATGCAGAAGAGAGTCTTCATCTTGTCCTTCAGCTTCTTGGCCCATGACGGCTCAGAGGAAGAAGTGGGGGACCTAGCAGCACGGTCCTCAGCAGCAGTCTCAGCAGCAGCAGCCTCCCCCTCACTAGCAGCCCTCCTAGCAGAAGATGCCTCAGCACAGGTAGTGGTGTTGGCCCAGTTGGGCTTGATGCGGAGGCTGATGGACTCATGGCGAATCCAGTCTGGAGCAAGGAACTCATCACCTGGATACGTCTTCTCCCAAGTGGTGGAGAGCAGTAGAAATAGGTACGATCCATAGATAGGTACCTTGTGAGTGAACACCGCAAACCGAAGCTCACACCACATGATGTGTGAGACATCAAGTGGCTGAGTCTGAGAAGTACGTGCCTCTGCACACAAGAGCAACATGTCCACTAGATATGCATGAACCTTGTCCTTGTCGCCAATGCGTGGGAATAGAGTGTTGCGGAAGATGCGATGCATGATATCCAGAAAGGAGTTCAACACCCAAGATGACTTGCCATTGGGGAGTACCTTCTCAACAAGGAAGGGCTGAAGCTGGTTCTTATTGGCAGACTCAGAGTTGGCATGGAGGCGAACGCCAATGGGGGTGTGAAGCCCGTCATCAGGAATGTGCAGCAGATCCATGAACTCTTTCCATGTAGCAGACAGCTGACGGCCATTGGTCATCCAGGTCATCCTCCGCTCCTCCCAGGGATGAAAGTACACTGAGGCAAAGAACTGACAGATAAGCTCAGGGTCATAGTCAAGGTGAAAGGAGATCACCGGCTCAATAGCAAACTGCTCCACTAAGTCCAAAGCCTCTCCAAAATAGTCACGAAACTTGTCTTTCCGCAGGTGATGCATGTCTATCCACTTCACATCCACGAAGGTATTCTGCTTGTTCTTGATCACATCCAGATAGATGAGAGCCTGTTGCTTGGTCCAGAACAACTCGGTGCCTCTGAGGATAGCCCGAGGATTCACATAGGGATTGATCTTCCGGCGCCCAACATACTCAGTGGTTGAAATCTCGTCCATGCCCTTAGCCGGTTCCTTTTGCTTGCTGGCAGTGGTCTTGACATTGCGCTTGGGGGCATTGGAGCCCTCTGGGGCTTCATCTTGGGGGTTGCGCAGACGCTTGGAGCCAGTGTCACGACTAGGATTGGAACGGCGAGAGCCACCACCTGAGACACAGAACGCAAAAACACCCACAACAGCCAAGAGATATTAATGCAAAGACCACAACAAAGCAAGTGAAACAAGTAGAAAGCACACATGATAAATGCCTAGAGAGAGATTTGATCCCTACGGTAGTACTGCCAAGAGCTGCGAAGCTAAGAGAGTAGTACGGCTCTTAGACGCGGTAGTACCGTGCAAGATCACGGTAGTACCGGGTGTAGGAGCGGTAGTACGACCTTAGCGCCGCGGCCGGCGCGGTAGTACCGCGTCTGCGGAGCGGTAGTACCGCACCTGACGGGCGGTAGTACCGCAAGAGCGGTAGTATCGCACATCAGGCACGGTAGTACCGCACCGCGTCAGATCTGAACTGGTTCAAATCTGAGAAAGCCTGCGAAACCACGGCGGTACTACGGTTGGACAAAGCTACCACAAGACAGCATATCAAGTATGTTTCCTACGCATCACGACTCTCCTACATCCTACTCTTGCATAGATTTGGCCTAAAATCTCAAGAACGACAAGTTTCTCCCCAAGAGCCTAAAAGCAAGAGAACAACCAAGAAAAAGAGGGATTTGGGGAAAAACCTTGGTCCATGGCAAGAGGAAGTGGTGGGGAACGATCCCACCGGTCGGAATCCGAGGAGAGTGGCCGAAGACGGAGATCCGGCGAGGGCCTCCGGCGCCGTTCTTGAGAGGGAGAGACGTGGAGAGAGAGACAATGAATGGGTATGGGGAGTTGGAACTCCCCTGCCCGAGTCATAACCCCCACGCGCCCTTGACGGCGCGGTAGTACCGTGCCCAGACACGGTAGTACCGCACGGTGCGGTACTTCCGAAGTACCGCACCAGAGCGGTAGTACCGTGCTGTGGCGCGGTAGTACCGTGCCTCCCAAAGCGGTAGTATCGCGCCCAGACGCGGTAGTACCGTGGGCTCAAGAAGATGCATGTTTCGAGCGCGAAAAACTGGATCTTTGCACAAACCACTCCGAGCCAACACAACACCACAAGACCACGCAACACACAAAACCAGAAAGGCACACGACAAACGAACCAACCACGGGACACCACCTCTCCAAAAGAGAGGGCGGTGGCCGTAGCCACCTATGTTTGAGTCAATTGGTATGGCACCGCGAAGAATTATCCTTGGGTCCATGACCAAAACTCGTCTTTGAAGCACAAGTACCATCAAACATGGCTAATGTGAAAGACTTGATTGATTTATGCATAATGGGGGGAGGGAGAGTTCATTGAGAGAACATCACTCCCCCTATGTCCATGCCTACATCTAAATAGGACAACACATTGAGTATGGTGGGGTGTGCAAGGGTTCAAGCAACATTGCTCGAATCGATGATATTTAGCTCATGCCTTAACTCGCGAAATCTTGCTTCATCCAAGGGCTTCGTGAAGATATCTGCAAGGTTATCATGAGTGTTGACGTAGTTGAGCTCGATCTCTCCTCGCCTAATGTGATCCCGGATGAAGTGATACCGGATCTCAATATGCTTCGTCTTGAAGTGTTGCAGCGGGTTGAGAGAGATCTTGATGGCACTTTCATTGTCACACCAAAGAGGCACTTTGTCACAAGTGACACCATAATCCTTTAAAGTGTGCCTCATCCATAAGAGTTGTGCACAACAACTATCGGCCGCCACATACTCCGCTTCGGTGGACGAGAGAGACACACAACTTTGCTTTTTGGAAGACCAACTTACCAAAGAGCAACCAAGGAATTGGCACCCTCCGGAAGTGGACTTCCTATCCACTTTGTCTCCCACCCAATCAGAATCCGAGTACCCTACAAGCTTGAAGTTTGATCCTCTTGGGTACCATAAGCCAAAGTTTGGGGTATGAGCCAAATATCGAAAGATTCGTTTGACTGCCACATAGTGACTTTCCTTAGGTGCGGCTTGAAACCGTGCACAAATTCCCACACTCAACATGATGTCCGGTCTAGATGCACAAAGGTAAAGCAAGGATCCAATCATGGAACAATATACCTTTTGATCCACCACTTTACCATTGGGATCTAAGTTAAGTTGGCACTTGGTGGGCATTGGAGTGGAAGCCGGCTTGACGTCACTTAGCTTGAACCTCTTGAGCATGTCTTGAGTGTATTTGGATTGATTGATGAAGGTTCCTTCTCTTCTTTGCTTCACTTCGAACCCTAGAAAGAACTTCAACTCTCCCATGGAGGACATCTCAAACTTTGATGTCAAGAGAGCGGCAAAATCCTCATTGAAAGCTTTGTTAGGAGAACCAAAGATAATATCATCAACATATAATTAGCACACAAACAACTCCCCTTTGGCCTTCTTAGTAAAAAGAGTGGGGTCGATTAGCCCAACTTCAAAACCACGGTCTTGTAACAACTCGGTAAGGTGGTCATACCATGCACGTGGGGCTTGTTTAAGGCCATAGAGTGCCTTATCGAGTTGATACACATGATCGGGAAAGTAGGGATCCTCGAACCCGGGGGGTTGCTTGACGTAAACCAATTCATTAATGGGACCATTAAGAAAAGCACTCTTCACATCCATTTGTTGTAACTTAAAGTTATGATGAGAAGCATATGCAATCAACATGCCAATGGATTCAAGACGAGCAACATGAGCAAAGGTTTCACCATAGTCGATACCCTCGACTTGGGAGTAGCCTTGTGCTACCAAACGAGCCTTGTTGCGAATGATAATCCCATGGGCATCTTGCTTGTTCTTGAATATCCACTTGGTTCCAATGACATTGTGGTTCCCCGTTGGCCTTGGCACCAATCTCCACACTTTGTTGCGCTCGAAGTTGTTGAGTTCTTCGTGCATGGCATTGAGCCAATCCGGATCTTCTAGCGCCTCATAGACCTTGTGGGGTTCCACACAAGAGACAAACGCGTGATGCTCACAATAATTTGCTAATTGTCTACGAGTGCTTACCCCCTTTCTTAAGCTTCCAAGAACATTCATCATGAGATGATCCTTGGTGGAGAGCTTGGAAGCAACCTTGGCGGCACGATGCTCTAATTACTCCTTGGTGGTGAGTTGAGGAGCGGTTACTTGATCATCTTGAGCGCCGTCATGAACTTGTTCTTGATCTTGAACTTGCTCGGGGGAGAGAACTTGACCTTGGGCATCACTTGGTGTGTCCACACCGTCTTGAGTATGATCTTGCCATTGATCTTGTTCATGAGGTTGAGGGCCTTCACTTTGTTCTTCGGAAGCATGTGGGCCTTGGGTTGGTGATGGCTCCACTTGAGTGGAGCATTGTCCTTCTCCTTCGGCCACAAGGGGTTCCTCAATGGGTAGGATGAAACCAACACCCATTCTTCTTATGGCTTGAGGAGGAATTTCATCACCTACATCACAAGTGCCACTTTGCTCCACTTGGGAGCCGTTATTCTCGTCAAGCTCCACATTACACGTCTCCTCAATAAGTCCCGTGGATTTATTGAGGACACGGTAAGCATGAGAGTTTGTAGCATAACCAACAAATATGCCCTCATAAGCTCTAGCCTCAAATTTAGACAACCGAACACCCTTTTTGAGAATGAAACACTTACACCCGAATACCCGGAAGTACTTGAGGTTGGGCTTGTTACCGGTGAGTATTTAATATGGAGTCTTGTTCAAGCCCTTGCGGAGGTAGAGCCGATTTGATGCATGACACGCGGTGTTGATGGCTTCGGCCCAAAAGTTGTACGGAGACTTGAACTCCGCCATCATGGTCCTTGCCGCATCCATCAATGTCCGGTTCTTCCTTTCCGCACCACCGTTTTGTTGAGGGGTGTAGGGTGCGGAATATTGATGCTTGATTCCCTCGTCACTAAGAAACTCATCCAAGGTGTAGTTCTTGAACTCGGTGCCGTTGTCACTTCTTATTGTCAAGATCTTTGCATTGTGTTGACATTGTGCTTCATTTGCAAAGTCAATGACGGTTTGTTGGGTCTCGCTCTTCCTCTTGAAGAAATACACCCACGTGTACCTTGAGTAGTCATCCACAATCACCAAGCAATACTTCCTACCTCCAAGACTATCGAAGGATGGAGGCCCAAAGAGATCCATGTGAAGGAGCTCCAAAGGCCTCTTTGAATAAATGATAGTCGTGGGAGGGTGAGCCTTCTCATGTAGCTTTCCTTCGATATAGGCACTGCAAGCACGATCTTTAGCAAAACTAACATTCGTTAGTCCACGGACATGGTCCCCCTTGAGGAGACTTTGCAAAGATCTCATATTGACATGGGATAAACGGCGATGCCAAAGCCATCCCACATCAACTTTAGCCATTAGGCATGTCGCGGTCTTAGTGGGTCGCTCTGAAAAGTTAATCACATATAGACCGTTCTCGACATGCCCAACAAAGGCTACTTTAAGAGTCTTGCTCCACAAGAGGGCCACGGTATCGATATCAAAGAAAGTGGCAAAGCCCATGATAGCAAGTTGACAAACGGAAAGTAAATTGTATGCAAGGGACTCAACAAGCATGACCTTCTCGATCGTGAGATCATGAGAGATGACCACCTTGCCAAGTCCCAATACCTTAGAAGATGAGGCGTCACCCCACTCAACATTGGTGGGCATAGATGGAACCTTGTGCACGTCCACCACCAAGTCCTTGCTTCCGGTCATATGATTTGTAGCTCCGCTATCGAGCAACCATGATCCCCCACCGGAAGCAAACACCTACAAGAGATCAATGCTTGGTTTTAGGTACCCATTTTGTAATGGGTCCTTTGATGTTAGAAACTAGGGTTTTTGGAACCCAAATAGACCATTCAATGTATTCATGAAGAGAACCAACAAATTTGGCATAAACATGCCCATCACTAGCATGGCATAACACATAAGAAGGATTAAAATCGCCGGCTTTGTTGAGAGGGATGGCATTGCCCTTCTTGACATTGTTCTTCTTCTTCTCCTCAGGGGCACTCTCTCCCTCCCTCACAAAGGTTTGCATGAGGGGAGGAGGTCGTTTTGTCTTGTCATTCTTCTTCTTCTTGTTCTTGGAGTCGGGCACGTACCCAACCCCTTCCTTGGCCACACCTCCCTTTTGGTTGATCAAGAGATCATTGAGGTTCTTCTTGCCTTGTATGCAAGTTGCAAGACCTCTCTCAAGTTGCTCCTTCAACTTCGCATTTTCCTCAACAAGATGTATATGCTCACAACACGGGTTAGTAGCATTTGCATTATCAATTAAAACCATATGAGGAAAAGTTGCTTTCTCCTTAGTTAGCTTCACTTGGAGTTGATCATGAGACTCCTTGAGACTAGCGTGAATACCCTTCAAGGCCTTGTGGGACTTGTCAAGTATATCAAACTCCTCTTTGAGTCTAGCAAGATCAACCCCGAGTTTGGCCTTCTCGGAATTTAGCACACGAGAAACAATGAGGGCATGATCATAATTTTTCTTTAACTTAGCATGATCAACGTTGTGTGACTCCTCAAGAGCCAAACGAAGACCACGCTCTTCCTCAAGAGCATTGGAAAGATCCGAAATCTCATCGGCATAGTCACAACTATGCCCTTCCATCTTAGAGATGGTTTCTTCGTGAGCCTCGATCATGTCATTGGCCTCACCCAGTTGTTCCAAGAGAGCAACAAAGTGCTTCTTGGATTTTCCCTTGAGTTGCCCCATAAAGGCCTCAAACTCGTTAGCCTCCACATTAGCTCCCTCAGGTTCATTAATGCTATCCGTTGGGGAAGGATGATTAATGATGGTAGTTTTGATGTTGGAGGTTACCTTGTTGGTGGCTTTAGCCATGAGGCACTTGGCGGTGATGCTCTCGTTGGGTGAGTCGAAGAGAGACACCCGTGACGTTGTTGCAATGGAAACGGAGGCCATGGCAACCGACTCATCATCTTCATCATCATCATCATCCTCATTGTACTCTTCTTGCACAACCAAAGCCTTGGGAGGAGTCTTCTTGGTGAAGTTGTTCTTGTTGGGGAACGACTTGGCCTTGTCCTTTCGGATGAGTTTGCCACCATTGTCTTCCCTCTTCTCATACGGGCATTCTGCAATGAAATGACTCACGTTGCCGCAATTGTAGCAAGTCCTTACATGTTGCTTGCCCCTTGTGCCACTCGAGTTGATTTTGCTAAAATTGGTCCTCGAGTTTTTCTTGCTCCAAAATTGCCTTGAAGCAAGTGCCATGTGTTCATGATATGCATACTTTGTATCTTCGGGGTTGCTCTCCTCTTCTTCCTCTTCTTCTTCTTCCACGGTGAGCTTGGCCTTCAATGCAAGGTTGGGCTTCTTTGCCCGTTGAGAACGGAGCACCGCATTGTCGGCGGTCTTGTCCAAAATGTTCATGGCCACAAACTCATCCAACACTTCGCTTGAGGTCAAAGTGTGGAAGTCCGGTCTTTGACGAATGACGGAAGACATGGCCTTGTGGTAGGGCATCATTGCCTTGAGGAATTTGCGCTTGATCGAATTGTCAACCGTGTCCTTGCTCCCGTGATCTCGTAGTGAGACCGCGAGTTTGGTTACTCTCCGATAAAGCTCACGAGGTTCTTCATCTTCCTTCATTGCAAACTCATCGGCCTCATCTTGCGCTTCCCCGGTAGAGAGACACGACACAATGCCATGCATCTTTGGCCAAGGCGAAGGGACGAAGATGAGGTAGGTCTTCGGGTGGAATTGTATCTTGAATGATGAAGAGAGCATTCTCATTGAATTGATTGTCCGCGACTTCTCGAGGAGTGAAGTTGCTTGGATCATGTGGATGGAAACCTTCTTCAATGATTCTCCAAAGGTTAGTGTTCACATGATTTAAATGACGTTTAAAGCGGTAAACCCAAGAATCAAAATCCTCATTTTTCACAATCTTAGGGGGAGGACCGGCATGATTCAAATGAGTGGAAGGAACCGGTCCACCATAAACAAGTGGTGGTTCCACATGGGCAAAGATGTCGGTGCCATTCTTGCCACTAGAAGAAGGAGCCTTTTCACTACTAGCTTCCCCCTTGTCGGGGATAGCATCCGACACCTTGATGGCGGGATCACCCACTTTCAACGGTGTGGTGGATAGTTTAAGCCCCTCAAGAAATTTAGTAAACATGCTTTCAACTTCGGTCGTCATGGAGGTTTTCAATGTCTCGAAGGCCACATTGAACTCCTCACGAGAGACCGAAGTTCCCCCATCGCCCATAGACGAGATAGGATTCACACCGGAGTGTTCCTCCGCACCATCTATGGTATCAACCATACTCTTTGGACGGTAAAGTCCTTAATAAAGAGACGAGGCTCTGATACCAATTGAAAGGATCGATATGGTTGACTAGAGGGGGGGTGAATAGGCAACTAACAATTTTTAGCTTTTCTTTAGCAATTTAAACTTTGCATCAAAGTAGGTTGTCTAGATATGCAACTAGATGAGCAACCTATATGATGCAACACGAATAGGAACACAAGCAAGCAAGATATATGGAACAAATAAGCTACACAAGTAAAGGCACGAGATAACCAAGAGTGGAGACGGTGGAGACGAGGATGTGTTGCCGAAGTTCCTTCCCTTTGAGAGGAAGTACGTCTCCGTTGGAGCGGTGTGGAGGCACAATGCTCCCCAAGAAGCCACTAGGGCCACCGTAATCTCCTCACGCCCTCACACAATGCGAGATGCCGTGATTCCACTATTGGTGCCCTTGGAGGCGGCGACCGAACCTTTACAAACGAGGTTGGGGCAATCTCCACAACTCAATTGGAGGCTCC